>NW_005200774.1:116962-182434 GCF_000372725.1 Emiliania huxleyi CCMP1516 | reverse complement strand
GTCGGGATTTCCGTTTGGGGCGACACACCGAGCTTTCGGGCGGGGAATCATGTCGGCGAAGGCGGGTTCTGGCATTTGGGTGATGCGCGCCGATCTGGAGGGGTGGACCTCGAGGGAGGTGGACGCCCCCGAGGCGCAGTGGGGGGCCGGGTTCAACCGCCAAGGGGGTCCAGACGCCCTTTGGAAAAGGGGGGGGGGGTCATTGGGTGCTGCAGCCAAGGGGGGGGGGAGAAGGACATGAACAACATCCCTGCGCAAGCCGTCCCCGCCCGGGGGGCCGCAGGGGGTGCCTTTTCAACCCACTTTGGGCACCGTTGCAGGTGGGTGTTCCTTTTCCCACCCAATTGGGTTCCATTTTGGTCCACCGGGGCCCACCCCATATTTTGTTTTCAGGTTGATTGGGGCGTGTGTTGCGCAATGCCCCCCCCCCAGACGCTGGCCAGAGCATGATTGGGATCCCTCTTTTGGGGCCGGGGGGGCTTTCGACAGCGCGGGAGGCTGCCTCCCTGCCCTTTGGGACGCTTGGGACCACTGTTGAGTTGCATCCAGTACAGAGTACCAGTGGTGGGGAGGGCTTGGGCCCCCCCCCCCCCCCCCGCAGAATGGTAAACTCGTGTCTACTCACCTCGTCGGCTCCATCGGCTGCCTCTCCTCGTGCGCCGGCTGCCTCTCCATCCAACCGCTTCTGCGTCCTTCTCTGCCCGGTGCTCGCGATGTCGCTCTGCCGAGAGGGTCATCGCCGGCGTAGGCGGAGCGGCGGGCCCTTCATTACAGAGACAACAAAGACATTTCTGAACAGTGAACATTCTCTGTGAATTCATGTCGTCTTCTTTAGATGCTGCATTTGACGCGCCTTTTTTACGAGTACTTGCTTTTGCTACACGTACACGTGCGTGGATGGGAGGCGTGATGCCAAGCCCAGACGAGGAGCGCTGACAAGCCATCGAAGGCCCCGCCACGGGGGGGTCCCGGCCACGTCATGGTCGTCCGGACGCGGCCCTCTGTACACGGAAACAGCTTACCGCAGACATTACCGAACTCAAAACTGCTTACAAAAGGCTGATACGAGCTCAGCTCAGTGAGATCTAGCAGCACATACCCTCAGTATCCAGAATACTCGAGTAGTTAAGTCTGAAAAAGTCGGTCCGACCCCGCAGAGCGGTCTGGCTGTCTGCAGAGGCCAGAGCTTCCGTCCGGGCCCTGAGAAATGTCGGAGGCATGTCGGCCCATGTTCGCGATTTTGATGGCGTTGCCCTCATTGCACGTGAAACAGACGGCGCCGGCCACGCACCCTTGTTCCCGGAGGCCAACTCGAACAGGTTTGAGCAAAGGCCGCCTTCCATGCTCGATATGCAGCAGGAGCTTAGTTGACCCTGCTCGAAGGCCGCCTGCTCTAAGGCCGCCCTGCTCTCGGCATTGCGTTGTTGACTGATAGCACTGTCTGATCCAACCAGAAAGAGCCGTCGAAGAGCCGTCGAGCTACATGAGACCCAAGCAAGTCGTCGTGATGTACCAGAAAAAGAAACTAGGGCCAAAATTGAGATCTCAGGATCGACATTAATTTCTCGCGCCTACTTTCGCTGCTTGAGACTCGCCAAATACTATAGATCCTGTGTCTATGACCGTGTGCAACGTCAAGTCGTGAACCGCGACAAGACCATCGCGCCAAGCGCGACTCTGTTGCTTTATGCGGCAGCATTCACCGTGACTCTTGCCGTGGATGGTGAGTGCCGCGGTTGCTTACGCAATACTACGCCGTGAACTGAGCTTCACCAGCCGTTTCTCTTCCTTCCCTTGCCTTCTTCTTGCCGTCCGTTCTCTGTGCGCATTCCACTGCATGCGGCATCACACGCGTCAGTTGTAGGGCTGAGAGATCAGGTGTCTGAATGGCGACAGTGAGCGACTCCTACTTGTGGATTGCGCTCGAGATCCGTCCGAGGAGCGCAAGAGCGCGCCGCAGGCGAAGCGATTTTTTGGAGGCAGGGCTGTTCCAGTTTATCTTGTGATCACGCTCGAGCCTGTGAATAGGCCCCGGAGGCCTCAACCCCCAACTAAAGGGTTGAGGGGGGGTCTCAACCGTCAACCAGATGGTTGAGGGGGGGCCGGCCTCAACCCTCAACCCCTCAACCACCCCTCTGGGTAGACATTCGGAGTCCCTTTTCGTTCGTTTACAACATTTTCCCAGCGGCCCAGGATGGCAGAACTGGCCGTTTCCAGACTGGGGACTATTGTGCGCCTCGGCAAGGCGCTTCCGGTGGTATTTTTTTCGAGCGCAGTGGACTTCATCTTGCCGGTCAACTGCCGGCGGTCGACAACTGCCGTTCGAGCAGCGTCGGGTACCGCCGGCAAGATGAACTCACCTGAAGCTGAGCCGCGGCATGCGGGGCGGCACGCCGCAGGCGGGGCGGCATGTAACTCGAGCGCCGCTTTTTTCCCATGTAGAACGAAACGTAGAAAGGTTGAATGTAGTTGCAAACTTCCCCCCCAAGCGGCTCGCCGGCAACTAGTGCCGCCCGCGCCTGGCGCGACCGCCTTCAAGCGCGGGCGGCCCGTGACTTTGCTCCACCAAAACGGGACAAGGCAAAAACACAGTTGCACAGATACATGCCGGCGGCGCGACTCCCCCCCGCAGATCGCCCTCAGTGGGGGAGACCGCGACACCGGTGACGGAGCGCAGCTGGGAGTGTCTTTGGCTCACGCCAGGGCGCTCGTTGCTCCTCCGTCTCTTTGTACGTACTTTTAGCTTACTCTCTCTTTGTATCTTCCATACATACTGCGTTTATCAGAACACCCACAGTGGTCAGTGCTGAGTGCTCAACGTGGGAACCCGGGGCCCGAGGGATGCACAAACCGGCTCCACGCATGATCAGGTCCTCCTCCTCCTCTCTCTCCTCTCTCTCCGAGAAGGAGTCGCCCGCGGCCGCCGTCGCGGGCTCCGCCGCGGCGCAGGTTCGCTCACCACACGACACACAATGCCCGGCACGGCTGTCTCAACCCTGACCGACTCCGACATTAGGCCTTTCTCGCCTCCATCAGCCTCACATCCCAACCGGCTGCGACTCGTCATCGCTGCTGCGCCCGCGCCGGAGCCGCCTCGCGCACCGCAGGGCGGTGCTCACAACCGCCTGCAGCCACGGTCGGCGCGGCCGGTCTCTGCGTCGCCGCAGGCGAGGCGGGCAGCGCGTCGAGCGGCTGCAGTGCGCCGTGCGGCTCCGACCTCGACGCGGGAGGCGGCGCAGGTCCATCCGACGCTATCGGCTGCGGCGGCGACGCTGACGGCGGCGGCGACGAAGCGTGCTCTGGCGGCAGCTGCGCAGGCCGCGATGCTGCGGCCGCTGCGGCGCCCACCAACCGGGCCTCGCCTCAAGGGTTGAGTTGGCCATTGAGTGCATTCGTTCCTGATAGGCGCTCGCCTTCCTGTCCGGCCTTCTGCTCGAGGCGCCAGGCTCTCGCTCCCTGTCTGCAGACCTCGAGGAGGCGCGCGCCCCGCCCTCCCGCCCTCCCGCCCTCCCACCCTTCCCCTGGCGAGGGTGGCGTGAGAGGCGAGCCGCGCCGAGTCTGCTCCTCTCCCCCGCCCGCACTGCATGATGGACCACACTGCACAGCAGAGGCGTCTCGTGCGCCAGGCCCTCTCCCCTCGCCGCGACGGCGCCCCCTCCGCCGCCGACGCCGAAGCAGCGCTCGAGGGCGGCGCGGGCGGAGCGTCACCGCAGGCGTGTGCGAGAGGCGGCGGCGAGGCAGGCGGGCTGCTCTCCCTCTCGCAGGGGGGTGGCGACAGGCAGGGCGAGGGCGCTAGCCGGGCAGACGGCTGCGGCGACCCGCCACCCGGCGCTTTGGCACACGGCACTCCCCGTCACGGGAGGCTGGACCTCGCCGGGCTGCGGGCTGCGGCGGGGTGCGGTGCGGCCGGGGGGGAGGAGGGTGGGGGAGGCGAGCGGGGCGGAGGGTCGGGAGGGGGAGGGGCGGACTCGCTGGTCGGGCCGCGCCTCTTCTTCTCTCTCGGAGGGCCGCCCGTGGTCGCCTTCTCGGCGCGCCTGCCCCCCCCCGTCTCTCGTCTCCACCGCCCACTCCTCCTCTCCTCCATCTCCTCCTCCCGCCCCCCCTTCCCCGTCCGCCTCCTCCCCAGCCCCCTCCCCCACCCCACCTCCCTCGGCGGTGAACGGAGGCTCTTCCCAGCCGGCGTCTCTTCACAGCTGCAGCTGTGAACAGGTGCTCCCATTCGTGCGCGAAGAGGTGGAGCGGGCGAGGCGACGCGGCGCCGACACGCGACCGTTCGTCTCTCAGCTGGTCCAGCAGCAGCGCGCGAAGCAGCTCGCGGCGGCGCGGCAGAGGGCGGCGAGCGCGGGGGTGGCGCAGGAGCCCGAGGCGGTGGCGGACGGGCGGATAGTCGGCGACGAGGGCGGCGGCGGCGAGGGTACGCTCAAGCTCAAGGGCACGTCGTACGGCTTCCTGCTGCGCGAGGGGAGCAGGGAAGGGAGCAGGGAGAGGAGCAGCAGGGAGGGCCACTCGAGCGGCGACGGGGGCGGCGCGCCCTCCCGACCCGCACTCTCGCGCACGACCCGAGATCACCGAGATCACCCGAGATCATCACCCGAGATCACCCGAGATTACCCGAGATCATCACCCGAGGCTAGACCCGTACTTCCTCGACGACCCGGCGCTGCAGTCGGGCAAGGAGCGGATGGTGTTGAACCTGCCCGGCCTGGTGGCGTCGGTGCTGCCCTACGTGCGGCCTCGCGCCCTCAAGGCGGAGCCGAGCCCCCGCCTCCCCCACCCCTCCCCCACCCCACCCCACCCCACCCTACCCCACACACACACACGCCGCACCGCAACCGCCCCCCCTCCCTCCGACCGCACACACACCCCTCCCGGACCCGCCCCAACCCTCCCCGCCCCGCCCCCGCCCTCTGCCCACTTCACCGCCCGCCCTCTGCCATCCCCCCGCCCCCTGCCCATCCCCCCCCCCCCCCTCTCAGGCCCAGCTCAACGAGCAGTGGGCCCTCAAGCACCAGTGGGTCAGCCGCGGCCTCACCCTCTCCAAGATCCGCGCCGCAAAGGCGCCGCTCCCGCCGCCGCCCGCCGCCGCCGCCACCTTCCCCCCGCCTTGCCCGCCCCGCCCCGCCTTGCCCGCAGGCGTCGGTGCTCGAGTGGGCTCTCGAGATTGCCCGAGCTCACCCGAGCTCACCCGAGCTCATCCGAGCCCACTCTCACCAGGCGTCGCTGCTCGAGTGGGTTCTCGAGGCCAACTGCGAGGTGTCGACATCGCCGCCCTCGCGCACGTCAGAGACGCTTCCCTGAACCTTCCCGGACCCTCCCCGCAGGTGTCGACCGCCGCCCTCGCGCACGTCTACTTCGAGCGGCTCGTGCTGCGGCGCGTCGTCAACAAGGCGAACCGCAAGCTCGTCGCGGCCGTCTCGCTCTCGCTCGCCGCCAAGTGGAACGAGCCCGAGTCGCTCGGCACGCTCCTCGCCGCCGTCGAGCGCCACTACTCCATCCCTCGCGCCACCGTCTTCCGCTCCGAGTTCTCGGCCTACGCGGAGCTCGCCTTTGACCTGCGCCTCGAGCCGGGCGACATCTTCCCGCACTTCTCGCGCCTCCTCACGCAGGCGGAGCGGACGCCGCACGACTACCTCGGCGAGGCCAACTTTGCGGAGTTTCAAGCCGAGTTCCTCGAGCCGCCGGCGGATGACTGAGGGTGAGAAGGTGTCGAGTCTTTTTTGCTATTTTTCGTCTCAGTTTGGAGTTTGTGTCGTTTGTGTGTGTGTGGAGAAGTAGGTCGCCGGTTATACTTGGTCATGGTGTGCTGCTGATAGGGGTGCCTAACATTAATTTGGGGCCCGTAACAGTTGTAGAGGGCAGACGGCTTCGCGCCATGGAGGGAACGTTGGCTAGTTCCATTTCACTGTGGCACAGCTCGCGTTACAAAACCTTGATTTTGACCATTTGCGCACTATTGTACCTCTCGGTGCCTTCCAGAGGCAGCTGCGACCCCGCCGAGTGGACAGCGTCACACAGCAGGTGGCGCGGTGTGCCGCCGTCCACTCGGCAGGGTCGCAGCTGCCTCTGCGCGTCCTGGGTATGTACCTTTGTCGCGCGCCGGAGACGACTCGACGCCGCTGAGATCGGAGATCAAGCTCTGACAGGTCGCACGTCGCTCCTTTGACGCCGACGTGACTCACCCGTGCAGATCACATCAGGACACGGTCTCGACACGCTCGGTACGACGCCTGCGACCCGTCTTGGGTCAGGTGGCACGACGCTCATCGCGCCTACCAGCGCTGCCGTACAGGTTGCCACGACGAGGTCGAGCACGCTTCTATACGCTCGCCCAGCCTTCCTTCCCATCCCATTAGGCAGCCTGGGAACGGTGGCGGTCAGAGGCAAAGCCTGCGAGGGGCGGTGGAACCACATGTCGCGGCTACTGCCGGCTCGACCCCACGATAGCCTCCGGAGGCTGACTTTGCGGCACCATCATCGGACGATGTCGACGAGTTGGGTCGCTCTCGCGGTAGCCAGGTAGCCCTCCATACTAGTAGCACCAGCCATGGCCTCAGGGAGCGCGGGCGAGGGCGCTGGGAGCAATACGGACCAAAAAACATCTCAAAAGTCAATACATTATATGATATGGATTATGACACCAGTCACCACCCGTATTTGCATATTGCAACTAGTCCACAGCGCACAGGCGAATTGCGTCCCCCAAATCGTGGTCCTGAGCGGCTCCCACGACTCCCCCAACACCCGAAGGTGCACGACACGACCACTCGTTCGAACATTTGCGTCACAAATTTTTAATCCTGTGGGTTGTGTCACGTGTGGCCCAGCGGCCAAATTCACACCTCGCGGGACTACTTATGTTTTCGTAAACGTAGTCATGGCCCCCCGCTGCGTCGCACGAGTGTGCAACTGGGTAGCGGGGGGCTATCAGCTCGCGCCGTCGACACGGCACCTCCGGTTTGATCGCCCCTCAGTGGAACAAGAGGCCGGCGGGGCCTGGCCCAACATCCTGCACTTGGGCGATGGCGTGGACAATCGCGGTCACTTCCGACGAGAAGTCGATGCGAACGCTGTCCATGTCCGTGTCAGGACTGAAGGTGACGGTCATGGCGAGGCCGGAAGAGTGGGTGGCGCCCGAACCAGACAGATCGCCGATGCCGACTTGCTTCTTGTTCGCGTGGATGATCGCAGTGAGGCCGTTCTCGGCGGCGACGCTCTCGATCTCGCCGTCGGCAAAGGCGACCTCAACGGTGGTCCAGGGCGTGCTCGAGTACGCAAAGAGTTGCATCTTTTGCCCGTCCTTGCGTCCAACGATCGTACCGTGCGTGCTGGTGCTCGCGAGCGAGCGTCCCGGGCTGTCACCGGACCATTCGTTCGCCGTTGCGCGGCGTCGGCTATTCGGGTTGTTCAAGGCCCAGTACTGCGCCAAAAGAACGGCGTCTAGGAGGCGGACATCCCCATCGCCGTTAAAGTCACCCCCATTGCAAGGGGGGAGCTTTGTGACCCCCGGCGATGGGTTTGTAAACGATGATTGGTTAGCCCAGACCTGAGCTAAGAATGTGGCGTCAGCGAGACGAAATTCTCCATCAGCGTCGTAGTCAAGTTCATCGTCAGGGAGGCAGGAGGGCGCTCCGTCGCACGCCGCCGCCACGCCGCCAGGCGAGAGGCCGCCCACGTCGGCGCAAGTGATGCCGAGGCAGTCGTAGGTGCTCTCGAAGGCGGCCTTGACCGCCGCGAAGTCGGGGTAGTCGCCCTGGTCGTACAGGCCGAACTTCATCTCGTCGCTGATGGTCTTGGCAGCGGCGACGTTGCACTCGTGGACGAGGGGCAGCACGGCCGCCGTGAAGACGGCGCCCTCCGCCGCGTTCTTCTGCGACCGACCCGTACCCACGTCATCGTAGACCGGATCCGAGCCGACCTTGTACGCGTAGCGGAGCGAGCCCTGCACGAGCGGCACCGTCATCTGCTTGATGATCGTGTCGACGATGGGGCGCACGGCGGAGCAGTTGCCGTCCATGAGGTACGCCTCGCCCTTAGTGAAGTCCGCGAGCAGCTCCTTGTTGACGTTCGACAGCCCCGTGCTCCCCGACTCGCAGGTGTCAAAGTTGGCGCACCGCTTCTCCGCGAGCCGGTAAACCATCTTGCCGGCCGAGCTGCCACCCACGTTCGGCCCCTCGAGCGAGCCGGCGTAGAAGGCGACGCCCTCGTCCCACGCGTGCACCGCCTTGTACTGAGGGCTGTCCGGCCCGAACGAGTCCGACAACTCGTTGCAGTTCAGACCGTCCGCGCAGTTCTCGCAGTCGTCGATCGCGTCCTCAAACTCGCGGATCACGTACATCCACACGTTCATGTACGCCGTCCCCTTCTTGACCGCCTCGATCCGCGCGGCGTCGCCGAGCGTGGCGAAGTTGTTCGGGCCGTGCCGCCCGCTGCTGAAGGCCATGTTGGTGCCGTCGAGGGCGGCGCTCACCCACTGGTGCCCGCCATCGTCAGGTAGGGTGCCAGTCTTCGGGTCAATCTTGTAAGAGAAGACGACCTTGCACTTTGTGACGGGGGCATCGGTCGGGCGCTCCTCGAGCACCCATGTGCCATTGGCCTTCTTTGCGTTGTACTCCTTCAGAAGAGCAGCTCGCCACTCGTCTGGGCGCCCTTTGAGTTCAGCCACCTTCTTTGGCGTAGGATGAAGCGAGCAGAGTGCAGAGAGGTTGAGGCACATGAAGCCCTGGTCAGACTCGATGACGGGGACGAACCCAGGCTCGGCGCAGTTCAGCTCGACGCAGGAGAACGCTGGGACGGTCACGGGCCCTGGAATGGCTGGTTGGCGCGCAAGTCGTCGACCGGCCCTGTCAGTTGTAGGGATGGTGTCTCCATCGCGTCGCAAGATTTGCTCGATCCGAAGGTGAGGCTGAATGAGACCGATCCGCTCGAGGTATTCATTCTCATAGAAGGTGCAATCGTTGAAATTGAAAGTGGTGAACCGGCTCCACTCGGCCACATACCCATAGACGCCTCCGCGCTTGTGGTCGAGGCCGAGGTGCGTGGCGTCGACGGTAGGCATGTCGAGCTTTGAGCGTCCAGGGTCTGGAGCGTAGCGGAGTGGGCCCCGAGTTTGAAAAGGGCGACGGACGCTTGCGTCCTAGCCTCCAACAACGCCTCCCCGGCGCAGAGGGGCCCCCGGAGGGATGCACAACCGCTCCACGCCACGCCGCTTGCGGCGGTCCTCTTCCCAGCTCCGCTGAGGGCCCGTGCGTTATTTCTTCTCAATAACAAGGCTGTGAACAAGTCTCCACCGACACCGATGCTCCCGGTCAGCGTCGGCGTCGCGCTCGCCGCCGCCTCCACGTTGCGCTGGTCCTCGCTCGCCGTCGAGGCTGACGGGCAGCCGCTCCTGCAGCCGATGCACATTGAGGCTTCGCCCGGCCGGCTGCTCGGCATTCTGGGCCCTTCGGGCGCGGGCAAGAGCACGCTGCTCGGGGCGCTCGCCGGCCGTGCGCGGCCGCGGCTGCGCGTCTCGGGCTCTCGCGACGCAGCGGTCCCGCCGGGCGGCGAGGTCGGCGTGCTCGACCAGTCGGACGCCTTCTTCGGCCTGCTGACGGTGCGAGAGACGCTGGAGCTCACCGCGAGTCTGGAGGGGGCGGAGGCCGAAGAGGTCGACCTCCTCCTCGCCTCGCTCGGTATCGCGCCCGTGCAGCACTCGCGGGTCGGCGATTCGCTGCGCCGCGGCATCAGCGGCGGGGAGAAGCGGCGCCTCTCCCTCGGCTGCGCGCTGCTTGCGCACCCGCCGCTGCTCATCGCCGACGAGCCGACCACCGGACTTGACTCGCACCAGGCCGCGCGCGCCGTGCGGCTGCTTCGCGAGGCGGCGGCCTCGCGCGGCATCCCCGCCGTCGCCACGCTGCACCAGCCCCGCTCGAGCATCTGGGCGACAACGGCGGCGCCCTCCTCCTCCCAGGCACGGTCCATGAGCCCTGCCGCCCTTCTCTAGGCGATGCTCGACGACGTGCTCCTCCTCGCGCCGCGCGGCAGGCTCGTCTCCGATTGTATCATATTCTTACATATATTCTATTATCGCGCCTCGCGGCAGGCTCGTCTCCCATTGTATTATATTATCACATATGTTGTATGATCGCGCCGCGCGGCAGGCTCGTCTCCCATTGTATTATATTATCACATATGTTGTATGATCGCGCCGCGCGGCAGGCTCGTCTCCCATTGTATTATATTATCACATATGTTGTATGATCGCGCCGCGCGGCAGGCTCGTCTCCCATTGTATTATATTATCACATATGTTGTATGATCGCGCCGCGCGGCAGGCTCGTCTCCCATTGTATTATATTATCACATATGTTGTATGATCGCGCCGCGCGGCAGGCTCGTCTCCGATTGTATCATATTATCACATATGTTGTATGATCGCGCCGCGCGGCAGGCTCGTCTCCCATTGTATTATATTATCACATATGTTATATGATCGCGCCGCGCGGCAGGCTCGTCTCCCATTGTATTATATTATCACATATGTTATATGATCGCGCCGCGCGGCAGGCTCGTCTCCCATTGTATTATATTATCACATATGTTGTATGATCGCGCCGCGCGGCAGGCTCGTCTCCCATTGTATTATATTATCACATATGTTATATGATCGCGCCGCGCGGCAGGCTCGTCTCCCATTGTATTATATTATCACATATGTTGTATGATCGCGCCGCGCGGCAGGCTCGTCTCCCATTGTATTATATTATCACATATGTTGTATGATCGCGCCGCGCGGCAGGCTCGTCTCCGATTGTATTATATTATCACATATGTTGTATGATCGCGCCGCGCGGCAGGCTCGTCTCCGATTGTATCATATTATCACATATGTTGTATGATCGCGCCGCGCGGCAGGCTCGTCTCCCATTGTATTATATTATCACATATGTTATATGATCGCGCCGCGCGGCAGGCTCGTCTCCCATTGTATTATATTATCACATATGTTGTATGATCGCGCCGCGCGGCAGGCTCGTCTCCCATTGTATTATATTATCACATATGTTGTATGATCGCGCCGCGCGGCAGGCTCGTCTCCCATTGTATCATATTATCACATATATTATATGATCGCGCCGCGCGGCAGGCTCGTCTCCCATTGTATTATATTATCACATATGTTGTATGATCGCGCCGCGCGGCAGGCTCGTCTCCCATTGTATTATATTATCACATATGTTATATGATCGCGCCGCGCGGCAGGCTCGTCTCCCATTGTATTATATTATCACATATGTTGTATGATCGCGCCGCGCGGCAGGCTCGTCTCCCATTGTATTATATTATCACATATGTTATATGATCGCGCCGCGCGGCAGGCTCGTCTCCCATTGTATCATATTATCACATATGTTGTATGATCGCGCCGCGCGGCAGGCTCGTCTCCGATTGTATTATATTATCACATATGTTGTATGATCGCGCCGCGCGGCAGGCTCGTCTCCCATTGTATTATATTATCACATATGTTGTATGATCGCGCCGCGCGGCAGGCTCGTCTCCCATTGTATTATATTATCACATATGTTGTATGATCGCGCCGCGCGGCAGGCTCGTCTCCCATTGTATTATATTATCACATATGTTGTATGATCGCGCCGCGCGGCAGGCTCGTCTCCCATTGTATTATATTATCACATATGTTGTATGATCGCGCCGCGCGGCAGGCTCGTCTTCCTCGGCAAGAGAGAGGCGGCACTCGGCCACTTTGCGCGACTCGGCTACACCCGTGCCCCTCGCCAGCCGGCCAGCCCCAGCCCGACACCCGGACCCGGGCCCGAGCTTCTGCCCTAGGCCACCCCTGCCCGCACCACGTCAACCCGGCGGAGTTCCTCATCGACCTCGTCTCGGTCGACCACGACTCGCCCGCCGCCGCAGCCGCCGACGAGGCGCGCATCGACGCGCTCGCTCGCGCGTGGAGGCGGAGAGAGGGCGGCGGGAGGCAGGCAGAGGGCGGCGGGAGGCAGGCAGAGGGCGGCGGGCCGCGACCGCGACACCGGGCTACGGCGGCGGAGGGTGGCGGTGCCGGTGCCGGTGGCGCCGCCCCCGAGCGCAGGCGACGGCCGAGGCTGCTGCGGCGCCTGGCGCTGCTGCTGCGCCGCTCGTGGAGGCAGAACTGGCGCGATCGGTGGGTGAACGGGCTGCGGCTCTGCGTGTCTGGAGGGCTTGCCCTCGTCTTTGGCGAGATCTTCGGCCGCTTCGGTGCCCCTTCCGCCGCCCAGATCGCCGAGCGTGTGGCGCTGCTCTCCTACGCGTCCATCAACATGTCGATGATGGCGATGATGAAGGCACGGGACCTCTTCGGCAGAGAGCGACGAGTGGAACCTTCTAGGAACCTTCTAGGAACCTTCTAGGCACTGGACCTCTTCGGCAGAGAGCGCGTCGTCATCGACCGCGAGCGCGCGCTGTACGGCGCCGCAAAGCACAACCTCCTCGCAAGGATGGCGAGGTGGGCCGAGGCGAGCCGAGATGTGCCCGAGATTAGGCGCCGCCGAGTACTTGCTCGCAAAGATGGCGACCGAGCTCCCCCTCGACGCAGCCTTCGCCGGCGGCTTCGGCCTCCTCCTCCACTGGCGCATCGGGCTGCGGCTGCCGCGCACGACGCTCGTCGGCACCGCACCGCACCTCGTATCGCCCATGAGAGCCACCACCCCCTGTGACCACCCCCCGTGAGAGGAAGAGTAGACTTCCTTCCATCGCAATGTGTGTGTGTGGGGGGGGGAGGGGCCGGCCCTCGCGCGTACTGCAGGCACCCTCAGCCCGACCTGTAGGCACCCTCAGCCTGGCCGCCGCCACGTGCGCTGCGCTGGGGCTCGCCATCGGGGCTCTCGCCCCCTCGGCCGACTTGGCGCTCGCTGCGGGCATCCCGGTGATGATTGTGCACATGGCGCTCCGCGCCGCCCACCCCGCCCCGCGCACAAGTGTGCCCAGCATCTCTTCACGCGCTCTCGCGTGGGGGCAGGTGCTCGGCATTCTCAACCCCGCCGGCACGGCAGAGACCAAGCCCCCTTCGGCCGCCGTCTCGCTCGCCTCGCACGCGTCGCCGATCAAGTGGTCGATCCGAGCGCTCTGCTGCGCCGAGCTGCGCGGGATGGAACTCGAGCGGCGCGCTTTCATTTGAGGCGCGCGCGCACATGGTGCGAGATCACCCGAGCTGACCCGAGAGTCTAATCGAGGTTAGGCGCTCGCTCAAGGAGGCGCCCCGCATGGGAGGCCTCGCGCTCGTCCGCTCCGGCGACGAGGTGCTCGAGCGGCTTGGCCTGAGCGGCTCCAGCTGCCGGCAGTGCTGCGGCCGACTCGGGCGGCTGCTTGCCGCGGAGCTCGCTCTCGCGTACGTCGGCTTGCGGCTGCAACGACCCAAGTACACCAGCATGGCTCAAGCCAGAGCGGAGGAGGAGCGAGAGAGAGGTGGAGTGGATGGGGCGTAGAGAGAGGCGCGCAGTGATGAGTTAAATCCCGCATTTACTTTTGGGAAAGGGACTACATCTTCCCATATATCTCGTGCAGCGAATTCGCACACACTATCCACCTATCAGAGTATCAGCTATAGAGTATCACCCCACAATACGTCGTCTATCTGGAATCTGCGGTCTGCGCCTACCACCGCGCTACCCCGTTCTCTGGTAGGACGGGAACGAGATGATAGTAGGGAGTAGAAGAAAGCAAAGAGGAGCCCTGCGCACGCACGACTCCGCAGGAGAAGCCCCTCCCAGACAAAACACAAGGGAGAGGTGGGTGGGTCACAGAAAACTGCGGCCGCCAGCGACTGAGCGTCTCGCTGGCGGACGGGGAGAGGAACACAAAGGGACGTCCGGACGTCCATCCACTGGGATGAGAATACTGGAGATCTGAGGTCGAATCTGCCGATTCCACAGCCGCCCAAAGGAGCGCCGCCTCAACACGGGGTCTCGGCTCTACCGAGCCATGCTAGCTCCAGCCGCAGCCCCACCCGGCCGCCCGGGGGTGTTCCCGCAGGCAGAGAAGACCAATCCTGGGGGAAGTAACCCTACCCCACTAGCACTACGGGTAGCCCATTCACGCGCTCCGTAGCTAATCAAAAATACGGTATCCGCCGTCCGCCGATTAGTTTCGTACCACCTTCGTATATCAATTTGTCCGTGCCCGTCCTGCGCCGGCACTTCCTCGAGCGCCGCGACTGCAAGTCCGCCCACTTCTCCCGTTGCTCGGCAATGAGATCGAGCGCGGCCTTCGCCTTCTTGAGCCGCCCCTCCCAGTGCTCGCGCTCCTTAGCGGCCTCGTTCGTTTCGTGTCTTTTGGGATCTTTCATATTTTGTTCGAATCCTATGGATCCTGCCGGGTGCACCCGGACCCACCCGGAGGGGCCCGGGAAGGGTCTAGCGGCCCTCCAGCGGCCCCCAACGCCCCCCCCCGCGGCCCTGTTTTGGTAGTGTATCACATATGTTATGTCACTATCATACCCACGACCCAGGGTACCCGAGCGTTCCCGAGCAGCTACAAGGCGGAGCCGCTGGAGGGCCTGCGGCTCCAGTGGCACCCAGTCTCCCAGTCGCGCTCGAGGTACGGGAGGAGCTTCGCCTTGCAGCTGTAATACAGTTTCTCGAAGCGGGCTGCCCGATCCAAAAGAATGGCACACTTGTCCTCGTGGGCGAGCTGAATCCCGTAAACGTCCCGCATATCATCGAATTGCGCCTCGTTCAGGCCGGCGTCGATCATCCGACGGGTCACCCGACGTTCGAAGACGCTTTCCCGATCGCTGTCCGAAGACGCGTCGTCGGGACGGGAGTCGCTGGCAGGCAGGTCCTCGACCGCCGGCGCCTCCTCGACCGCGGGCTCCTCTGGCGTCGGCACGTCCTGCAACGTTTCTGGAACGACAGCGAGAAGCGCCTCTGCGCCCGCCTGCCGCCGCTTGCACTTGCCCAACTCCTTGTCCACGCCGCTCGCGTGCGTCTCGAGCCGCTTGCCGTACACGACCGCTGCTCGAGTCGCGCGCCCGCCAGCTCGCCGCGTAGGTCCCACACAAGGTACGCCAGCGCAGCCTTCTTCAGGTTCTTTATCTGGAGAGCCATCAGCGCGCCGCGCCGCTGCGACAAAAAGAGCGTGTTTACGGCAGCTTTCGCGGCGATGATGATGCCGTTGGTGACCTCGCCGACGATGCTGACCTCGTTGGAGGGTGCGGGGACGGGATGGTTGCCGAGGAGCATGGTCTCGAGGCGATTTAAGAGCGCGGTGGGCTCCAAGGCGAGCTGCGCCGAACTGGAGCGAGTCGGCCGCGCCCGAATTGCTGGCACCGCATCGGCGCCGGTCGAGTCCGACACGACCGCGGTCTTCTCCACCGGCTCGAGGTTCGCCATCCGCGGCGCTGCACCGCGGATTCGAACGGCTGCTCGCTCCTGCTCGGCGGCTGGCCAGTCAGCAGGGCGCTTCGAGAGGGCGGTCGCCGTCGGTGCACATCGACGATCATGGCGAGCGAGCAGCCCCGCAGTGAGTGGATGCAGCCCACCGGAGGTACTGTCTGAGGTGGGGCCCGGCGCGTGAGGCTCGTTGGCGTCCGCCATCACCGCCTGCGGCCACTGTAGAGTCGGCCAAACCAGGCTCGATTTTGGCCATTTTGGCGCGGCCCTTGCGGACTCTTCACAGCTGGGTCCCGGTGCACCCGGTGGCACTCCCCACGCCGGAGCGGGAGCGGGTGCGGGTCTACTGTGCATCGTCACACAAGATACTCTACCAAGTCGGATACAAGTCGATGACAATGTGCGCGGCAGGACAAACCAAACATGAGACGGTTACACAAGGACGGTCAGGCTACGGTCAGGAAGTAGGTTTGAGTTCACACTCTCCAACACTCCCCCATTGTCTCCGCAGTCTTCATGAATGAGGATGCGGCAGACAACAACTGCAGCGTGTGAATGTGTCGGAGCGTAGGTATGCCGGTTACCCGCCGGCGTCTCGCGGGGCTGGCTAAGCGTCCAACCTTGCGTCTTCGCGAAGGATGGTCTCGCTTGTTAGCAAGACTTGCGCGCTAAGATGATCCAGTGAAGGGGTCAAAGCGCGGCCGAGTGGGTGGAGAGAGAGAAAAGGGGAGATAATGAACAGGAGCTCGTTGTGGAGCTCGGTCATGGCGCGCCGCGAGCTGCAATCCGGGCTGAGCGTCGCGGGGCGGCGGCTTGAGCGGGCGCGGCAGGCGCGGCGGGCGCGGGAGCGGGGGCGGGGGCGCCCCCTTGCGGCGCGGCGATTGGGCCGTTGGGAGGCCTCGCTGCGTTACCAGAGAACGCGATTTGTGGTGAACGTGTCGTTGCGCGTGTAGGAATTAGGTTGAGGAGGGAAACTGCATAATTCCTATAGTATCGGTAGCACGCTAACGGCACACAATTCTATACCCGAGGTCACAGTTGTCAGGTCACAGCAAGATACCCCAGACAGAGGAAACCCAAACCGGGCCGCCGGGGACGAGAAGCAGAAGGCTACTCTAACTCGCCGGCGCCTACTCCGAGCTCGGCATGGTGCGCTGCTTTTCGGCAAGGAGCTTCTTCCTCGCCGCACAAGCCTGCGCGCAAGTGTTGCTCATGTAGACGGGATTCTTCTCGCACTCTCCCGAGTCGGACCAGCCCTTGCAGCGCTTGTCCTCCTTCCCGGACTCCTCCGAGACCGCCGCTGGCGCCGCCTTCGCCGCATTTGCCGCCGGCTCGGGCGAGGCTGATCCCTGCGACGCCGCTTCCTGCCCCGGCTCCGCCACCTCCGCCACCTTCTCTGCGGCGGGCGTTGCCTGCGGCTTGCCCCTCCCCAGCTCCGCGCATGCGTCCGCGCAATGGTGGTGCATGAAGCCTGGGTTCTTTTCGCACTCGCCGCCCCTCGCCCACGCTGCGCACCGCCGGTCAGGCTTCTGGTCCGCCTTCTGGGGCTCCGCCGCCTCCGCAGCTCCGGCGGCCGCCGCCGCTCGGCCCGTCTTCGCCGCCTCCGCTTCAATCGCCTGCGCCGCAGCCTCCGCCCGCGCAGCCTCCGCCCGAGCCGCCTCCGCCCGAGCCGCCTCCGCTCGCGCAGCCTCCGCCCGCGCCGCCTCCGCCCGCGCCGAATCGCCAGGACTCTGTCCGTCCTCCTCGTCGTCGTCATCGTCCTCCTCCTCCATCGCTTGCTGCAGCGCCGCCTGCCGCGCCGCCTCAAGCTCGCGGATCTCCTCGTGCTCCTCCTCCTCGCCGTAGCCTGCCGCTCGCCTTGTTGTGGCGCGCGCGGCGCAAGCTCGCCCGCAGTGCGCAAGCATGAACGGGCGGTTGCTCTCGCACTCGCCTCGCGACGCCCACCCCGGGCAGCGCTCGTCCTCCGTCCCGGACTTCTCCGACGGCGCGTTCGCTGCCGCGGCGGTCGACGCCTTCGCTGGCGAAGATGCCTTTGCTGCTGCAGCCGCCGCTGGCGTCGGAGCGGCCTTCGGGGTTGCCTTGGCGCCCGCGGCTGCCGCCGCCGCCGTCGCGGCTCCCTTTGCCACCGCCGGCTGGGAGTTGGAGGCCCTCATATCTGCGCACGTCGCGGCGCAGTGCGACGCCATGAAGTCGGGGTTCCTGTCGCACTCGCCCGCGTTTGCCCACTTGACGCATCTGCCGGCGTCTACGCCGGCCGCGACCTCCGCCGCCGCCTGCTTCGCCGCCAGCGATCGTCCCGATGCTTTCCTCCCGGCTCGCTCTCCCGCCAACCGCCTCCTCGCTGCGTCGCGTGCGCCTCCCTCTGGAGCGCCTCCCGCGCTAGCCCGACGCGCCTCCTCGGGGCTGATGGCCCTGAGCCTGAAGCCCTGCCAGTAGAAGAAGCAGCTGGCGCCTCCCACGAGGGCGGCAAAAAGCAGCACGCGTGCCAGTGTGCACCGCCGGGCGGGCCCCTGGCCCTTCTTGTCGCCGTCCCGAAGCCGCTGGCCAGGCGACTCCGGATCAAAGTCCTCCTGGACAGCCCGAGAAGAGCCCGTCCGTCGGTACACGAGGCTGTCCGATCGAGACCGGTGTGGGTTGCCGTTGTCGTTGAAGTGCGCCGACATCCAGGAACGGGCTCGCCGAGACCTTTGGCCGAGTTTTGGCGAAATAAGAATTTAGACCCGTCCTCACCGCAGACAGGCTCGTTCAGGGCGGCTCGCACAGCGCCCGCAGACACACACACACACACACACACACACACACACACACACACACACACACACACACACACACACACACACACACACACACACACACACACACACACGCAAGGGCGAGGACACGCGCAGGGGCCGCACCTCTAGCGAAGCCCACAGAGTGGGAGACTCCTATCACCGCCCTGCCACCCACGTGAGCCTTTTGGCCGCCTCTGTCAGTGTGCCCGTGGTAGTGAGAGACTGCTGGTGAGAAGCCGGAGGAAGGTCGCTAGTCGAGAGAGATCGCCAGTGGAATAGGGAGTCCACCGTGCTGCGAGCCTGTCGCTGTCCCTTGTCAGGAGCAGGAGAACTAGGAGAGCGCAACCAGTAGGAGGCCCGCGCCTGCCCCCGTGCCGCCGGGTGCAACCTGTCCTATACGAGAGAGGAATCCCTGGGACCCTGTCGTGTGGGTGAACCCTGCCCAGCCCCCCTCCGTGTCGCGATGCGCTCCCCGCTCCCGTTCCCCTGTGTCCCTGATCGTCCTTCCAAGATCCTGCTCGTGCAGGTGGGGACCCTGTCCCTCTCCCACCCCTCGTTTGGCGTGCCCGTTTTATTTATTTATAGGCTCGACACAGGTGCGAAAATAAGAATTTTATTCTCCAAGAAAGACACTATCAAGATAGTCCTCCCATCCCTCCCTCAACTGCTCCCTCTGCAAGATGCGAGGACACAGGGCCTTCAAAACTCCTCAGAATGGCAAGATGTCGATTCCCGAGGAGCGGTTCATCAGCTGCTTGAACCACCCCAACTACGGGCAAGTTTGGACGAGCGGCATGGGTCCGGCGCCGCCGATTCCTGTGGGCAAGGGCAAGGGCAAGGGCAAGGGCAAGGGCAAGGGCAAGGTCCACGCCTAGCCCGACATGTCCTTCTCGACCTTCTCTACGACCTCCCCGGGACCATGATCCTCAGGCGTCCGATGATGCGGAGGTTGCAGACGCGGTGCAGGCGTCTATCAGGTCGAACTTCCTGGAAGACGTGCTCCCGATGCCCCCATCCCCGAGCGCGTTGATGGGCCGCGCGCGTGAGCTCGTCGTGCGCGGCTCTGTGGATCTCGAGGCCGTGCTGCGTGGGCGCAAGTAGTCGAGTGTGTAGTGTGTTGCGTGGCCGCTTCTCTTCGACCTTCTCGGGACCGTGACCTTCTCGGGTGTGATGGCCATACAACATGTCACACGAGGTGAAACGGTGTTCCCTCCTCCTTTCCTTTCTTCAGACGTCTGTGTTAGTGTGTGGATCTCGATGGTTGCAACTGAAAAGACCTCCAAGCCCGCCCTCCCCCTACTATTTTACAAATCAACTCCCTCGCACGACACTCGAGGTGCACGCGCCAGAAAAACGGTATGGCGGGTGGAGTGCTCTCTACTGCCGCGGCCTGTCGGTTCGGAGGCGCCCCGCGGCCGCGCGCTTGGTGCCGACGTCGACCGGCTGCTCTCGCGGCGCCGAGACGTGCCGCTTTGGTCACCTTTCGCGCGCTGCGAGGTGTCTTTTGGCATGTGAGCGCTGGCAGGAAACGCCAAGAAGCTGGTCTTCCATGTCTGCGGCCGCGGGCGTGCGGGCGGGCTCGCCGGTTCGCCTGCGGCAGGCCCGCGTGGCGAGACGCGTGTCGGGAACGTGCTCAGCAGGCTGTGCAGCGCAGCCTGACTCACTCAGAGCGCCGCTGATGCGGCGTGGGGCCGCCGGCGGCACTGCTGCCGCGCACGCTGCGCTGTGGGCGTCACCATCGTGTACTCGCCGCGTCGCCGACGCCACTTGCGGCTCGCGGCTGCCCTGCCCTTCCCTGCAATCGCGCAAACAAACACACACACACACACGCACACACACACACATTACAAACAAACACATTATTAATGATCGAGTATTGGGCGGCGGCGCGGCGCGGTCTTACACCGCCCTTCCTTGCAGCGAGCCCCCCCCCAACCCACCCGCGCTAGGTCTCGGGTTTGACGCATGGGGTCACTCCCGCGAAACCCGTGAACCCTACTCGAGTAGCCGGGGCAGTTGTAGGAACCGATTGTGTTCACTAGCAGTCAGTAATTAGCTGAGTGGTGTCTTGTAGGACCCGACCGATTGTGTTCACTAGCAGCGGGCTTGTCTGTTTGTTTATTAATGACAACGCGCACACACACTCTCCCAATATCATGTCCATGTGACATGTGCCATGGGGCTGGAGGCAGTAGGCAGTAGGTAGGGTGGCAGAGGGTGGTGCGCGCTGGCGCGCGAGCTTTCCCAGAGCAACAGTCGGAGAAGGGGCAACTCCGTGCACGACGGTCGGCCGTCAGAAAACACGCCTCAGCCGAGCGTGGACGCCAGACACTGTGGACGAGACACTTGACCGCGCAGCGGCCGCTCCACTGCGCAACCTTCGTCCGGCATGGCGGCCGCCGCGCTATGCGACGGCGACGTCAAGATGGTCATCTGGGATCTGGACGGCACACTGTGGCGCGGCACGCTCGACGAGGCCGACGCTGACGATGACCTTGCCGACGGCTCTCTCGCGCCGCTCATTCGTCTGCTCGCTCAGCGAGGCATCGTGTCGTCGGTCTGCTCGTTCAACGACGAGGAGCGCGCTTGTGCGGCGCTGCAGCGGCTCGGCGTGTGGGAACTCATCGTCTTTCCCGCAATCTCGTTCGACTCGGCCTTCTCCAAGCCCGCCGCCATCCGCGCCACGCTCTCCGCGGCCGGGCTGTCTCCCGCCAACGCGCTCTTCTGCGACGACGAGCCGCGGCACCGTGCGGCAGCCGCCGCCGCGCTGCCCGGCCTGCTGACGTGCGCTCCTTCGCTCCTCCCGCCAGAGTCGGCCCTGAGACGGTGCGGCAGCGCCGACCCGGGCTGCTCCCGGCTGCAAAAGTACCGCCTGCTCGAGGCGCGGCGGCGGGCAGAGGCGGCGGCCGTGTCGCAGGCCGGGGCGGGTGACGCCGCTGCGCAGCGATTCCTCGACAGCTGCGAGGTGGTTGTGCGGCTGAGGCCGCTGCGGGGCGCGAGCGACGAGGCAGCTCGACGGACGGAGGGGAGTCACCCTTACCACGAGTAGCCCGCGACACGTCGACGGCGCTCCTATAGGACCTCGTCCGGCTCGTGGCGCTGACGCAGTTTCCTGGAACCTTCCTGGAACCTTCCTGGAGCCTTCCTCCTAGGACCTCGACCGGCTCGTGGCGCTGACGCAGCGGACGAACCGGCTCAACTACACGCGGCGGAGGCGAGGCTGCCGCTGGGGGCGGACCACCCTGCACCTTCCCGGAGCCTGCACGGAGCCTTCCGTAGCATGCCCGCAGGCGGGGCTGGTACTGGGAGCTGCTCGAGCGCGACACGGACCTACTCGCGCCAGACCGCGCGGGAGGCGGGCGGGGCGGCGGGCTCGAGAGCTTCACGTGGAAGGTGTACGTGTCGGACAGGTTCGGAGAGCACGGCCTGGCGGGACTCGTGGCCGTCCGGCGCGGCGCGCTGCGCCACTTTCTTTTTTCGTGCCGCCTGCTCGGGCTCCACGTCGAGGACGCCTGAGATATGGGGAGATGTGGGGAGATGTGGGGAGATGTGGGGAGATATGGGGAGATACGACCTGCTCGGGCTCCGCGTCGAGGACACCGCCCGCCAAACAGCGCCTCCGTATCGCCGCCCTCTTGTCATCTGCCTCGACCCGCTCCCATCAGGCCGCCGTCTACCAGCGCCTCCTCGCCTCACACGCGCTCCTCCCTCCGCCCGCCGGCGCGTTGCCGCCGCAGCAGCACGAGGCGCTGCTGCGGCAGCGAGCGAGCCATGTGAAGGTCGAGCTCGAGGACGTGTCGAGGACGTGTCGTGGACGTGTGCCGGGGGAGGAGGCGGCCGAGCCCATGGCGGCGGGCTGCGGGGGGGCCGATTTTGCGGGGGGGGCGCCGCCGCGCGCACTCGCGTGTGGCTACTGCAGCCTCGCGCCGCTCGGCAGCCTGCTCGAGGGTCGCGGCTGGGCGGTTGAGATGGCGAGCGGCGAGCATGAGATGTGGGGAGATGTGGGGAGATATGGGGAGATGGCGAGCGGCGAGCATGAGCCCCCCCCCCCCCCCCCGATGTGCGTCGGATGAAGGAAGGCGTGATCAGCCGGCCATCCCTTGGTCAGGCGAGCGACGAGTACGAGCGCTTCGCCGTCGGCTCGCTGCTCGCCCTTCGCCAGTACTGCTCCTCGCCCGCTGCCGCCGCCGCGATTGAGCGCGAGGTGGAGGCTGCCGCTGCGAGGGCGGCAGAGGAGGCGGGGGAGGAGGCAGAGGAGGTGGGGGAGGAGGCAGCGGCGGCGGAGGCGGCGGCGGAGGAGGCGGAGGAGGTGGGGGAGACAGGCGAGGAGGCGGGTGAGAAGGCGGCGAGGGAGGAGGCGAGGGAGGCAGGGGAGGAGGGACTTGCGGCTGCGGCGCGGTCGTCTCGCCTCTTCGAGCGCGAGCAGGGTGCGATGCGCGGCGGGCAGTACGACGTGGTCGTGTGGGACCTGGAGCGTGAGCTTCTGTGGCCCGTCGCCACTTGCAGCGGCGGCGGCGGCGGCGGCGGTAGCGACGGCGGCGATGGCGGCGGCACGCTGCTGCTACCGGTCGATCTGCAGCACGCGCTGCCTCGCTGCCGTTGCCCTCTGGTAGCGGCGTGGGCTGAGCTGTGGAGAGTCAGCCACGGCACCCCCCGCAGAGAGGAGCTCACGGACGCGCGGCTGCTGAGCGGCGTCGAGGTGGCGGCGCAGATCCGCTGGCTGCGCAGCGCCCTCCCGGCGGAGACGTCGCTGCTGTTGCTCGACGTGCCACCTGTTTGGGAGGACGGGTCGCCCACCCACTCTCCGGGCTGGCAGCGCACACTCGCCGCCTTCCCCGCGTCGCTGCGGCGCGGCCTCGAGCAACGCGTCGCTTGCGCCTCCGTTGAGGTTGGGCGCGTGGTGGAGGAGCTGCCCAACACGGCCCTCGTGCGGCGCGCGGCGGCGCTGCGGGAAGGCGACTTGCTCGAGTGGGTGCACACCACCCGCAGGGCGGCCGCCGAGACGGCGGCGGCGGTGGTGCACGCCTATGCCGATGCTCGCGCGTGCTCGCGCTGCTCAGGCGAGAGAGACGCTGCTGGCTGCTTCGGAGAGGACTCGGACGGAGACATCGACGTCCCCCGCCGCCGCCCCCGCCGCCCGAGGCCGGACGAGCCGCCTCGGAGGTCGCCCGTGCCCAAGGCGGCACGGCCGGAGGCGCCGCCTTGGGCTCTCTTGGACGGCGTCTTCACGCCGTCGGAGCTCGCGCGCGTGATCGCTCTCTGCGAGCAGCTCGACCGTTCGGCAGTCAGGGACCCCGAGATCGCCGGCTTCAAGCTGGCGACGACGAGCGTGGTCCACTACTCCGTCTCTGCCGACGGCGCGCCGTCGTTTGCCGGCGACGAGCCGCCGGACCCGCTCCTCGACACTGGCTGGCTGTTCCGCCCGCTCGTGGCGGCGTTGCGGCGCGGAGACGCTGCGCTGGGCGGGGCCCTGCCTCTGAGAGCTTTTTGCACGTCGGTGCAGTACAACCGGTACGACGGAGGCGACCACTTTGAGCATTTCCACGTGGACGAGGTGGAGTGCGAGACGGCGTACAAGTCGCTCTCGCTCGTGCTCTTCCTGAGCCGGCCCGACGAGTACGGAGGCGGCGAATTCGAGCTGAGGAGGGGCGAGGGCGGGCAGGTGACGGCGCTGCGCCCGGACGCCAACAGCGCCGCGGTCTTTTGCGCGCGCGAGGTCTTCCACCGCGTGCGGCGCGTCACGCGCGGCGCGCGGCGGACGCTGGTGCTGTGGGCGTGTGCCACCCGCGCGAGCGCGGTGTGCGACGGCCCCGCCGAGCCTTGCGTGGCGTTTGGTCGGATTGGTGCCTCGCCGTTTCTTTAGCCATTTGCGGTGTGAATGGGTTCTATGAATGCAGGGCGGGGGGGGGCACGCTCTGTCGTCGCTGCGCGGAGGCTCGGCGGAGGTCGCCGGACACGCACGACACGCGACAGCGGCGACACCATGGGCGACACGCTGCGCGGTCAGTCGACACATCTTCTCACATGAGTCATGACAGGTCGCAGGGAAGGGGCCAAAGTAAAGTGGAAACATGCTAGGGGGCTCCTAACTGCAGAACGCCACAGTCTACTCGGAGCTAAAGAACCCACCCACCACACGCGTGTGCATGTGCATGAGATGTGCATGTGCAGGTGCATGGAATTTTTTGACGAGCGACTTGGATGCGCGAAAGATAAGTGCAAAGTGGTGGCTGTGACCTGTGACGGTGGTGCGGAGCCGTGTTGTCAGGGCGCAGGAGAGCTCGGATCACTGTCAGTGTGTCGGTGCTCAGCAGCGCCTCGGCCTTGCAGTGTCTCGCGCTCACTCTCTCGCAATCGAGTAACACGCTGTTCATCTCTTCACGGACGTTTTGATCTATCGCCAAAGCCGTTGCTGCTCTTTCGTTTGCAGGTCCATCAATCCATAAGTAGTACAAGACAACTCGTTTTACGGTTGGCATGCCTGAACGCCGGGCGTCTCGCCGCCCGGACAGCGCAGGTCAATAATGTTCTTCTCCTGAGGCTCAGATACAGAGTCTGGGAGAATGGCACAGAGCGCAACCACACAGGGAAAGAAAAGGAGGTAAGCCGACTGGTTGAAGGTCGGGCAGAAGCCCAGCCCGTCAGAAGCCTTGACTTTGCCCTGCTGCGCGCGCCACCTCGACGGCGTTCTCGGCGAGGTACTTTCGTACATCTACGTCCGTTTACCCACATCTACGTCCGTTTACTTGGAGCACTTGGAGTGCAGTCGCACATCCAGGGCCGGGGAGCTGAGAAGCGCACCCAGCGGGCCGGGTGATTGGCATCGGGTTGCGGGCAAGAGAGCCCTAGCCCTGGGGGGTGCGCGTTCGCAGGGCCATAACACGGGTCTCCGAGGGATAGTACCGCGCTCCGGGTTTCCCCTAGCAGCAGAACGCACCCTCTACTCGGAGCTAGTAATACGAGAATACTCTCCGAGGGTTAGCCCCGCGTACCAGGTTTTCCCTTAACTGCAGCACGGGAAAACACATTTTTGGGCAAGGCGTCTATTCGATGCTCTGCACCGTTAGCTGTCCGGGAGGCGTCCGGGAGGCACCTCCCGGACATCAAATGGGGCCGCCTGGTGGCCTCCGAGCGCCAGCCGAAGCAACCCTCGTCGTGCCCCGACACCCCCCCGACTCATGCTGTGCCGCTCTTGCCTGTGTGGCCGCTGACGGCGGGGCCCCGTGCGCGGCTGCGCCGAAAACTCGTGACTGCCGTCGTCACACCTGTCCACAGATGCGACGGGTGCCTGTCCGACCGCGACAAACAGGCCTCGTAGCGGATCGCCAGCCCGCCCTTTGCCTCCGCAGACGCCTAGCCGAATCGTCGTTACCTTCCGCAGACCGAGACTTCCGAGCGGGCGCGTTCTATAGATGACGGTCACGCCCAACTCACCAGCCTTGTGGCCTGAAACCGATTCTGAGCCCTGCCTCCCCCGAGCGGGTATGGCCGCTGCCCGGCGGCCCGCGGTACGATTCGGTCCCGCCACCTCCCCGCCGTCCCGGTTCCCGCAGGTGAATTATTGCGATTTCGCCACCCTCCTCGCCGCCGTCTCCGCCACTGTCGCCTCCGCGCTCTCCTCCGCCGTCGCCGCCGCCCTCGCCTCCACCGGAAGCTCCGCCACCCTCCCCGCGGCCTTCTCCACCGCCCTCTCCGCCGCTCTCTCCTCCGCCGTCGCCGCCGCCCTCGCCGCTGCCGTTGCCGCCGCACTCCTCCCCGCTGCCGCCAAGCATGATCGGCCTCACCCTCCCCGCCGCGCCGTCGGTCTCGCCGTCGCCGCCGCTCTCTCCGCCGCCGTCGCCGCCGCCCTCACCGCTGCCGTTGCCGCCGCACTCCTCCCCGCTGCCGCCGTCGGCCTCACCCTCCCCGCCGTGCCGTCGGTCTCGCCGACGCGTCGCCTTCTTCCGTGTCGCTGTCGCCGCTCCGCCGTCCGTGTCGCCGTCGCCGCCTCGGATCTGTGGCGGCGACGGCGACGGCAAGCGAGCTTGCTGCGGGGAGGGCGAGACGGAGGAAGGCAGCGGCGACGGCGACACGGACGGAGGCGGCGACGGCGACACGGACGGAGGCGGCGACGGCGACACGGACGGAGGCGGCGAAGTCGACACGACCGGCGGCGGCGGGGAGAGCGATTCCAACGGCGGCGGCGGCGACGGCGACAAGGACAGAGGCGGCGAAAGCGAGACCGACGGCGGCGACGGCGACGGCGACATGGATTGAGGCGGCAAAGGTGAGATCGGCGGCGGGGAGGGCGAAACGGAGGAAGGCAGCGGCGTCGGCGGCACGGACGGAGGGCGAAGGCGACCCGGATCGGTCTCGCTTTCGCCGCCTCCGTCCGAGTCGCCGTCGCCGCCTCCGCCGTCGGATTCGCCTTTGTCGCCTGCTCCGTCCGTGTCGCCCTCGCCGCCGTCACGATTCGGCATACACACAGTTTGCACATCTGCAAGTTCTTCTTGATGTACACGGCGGTGCAGCCCCTGGCAATTAGCGGGCAGCTCAAGGCATCGACGCTCTCGCCGAAGCCCCTGTGCCCGGCACTTGCCGCCGTTTTATTCGGCGCAATGGCCGGCGTTGAAGCTCCGAACCCAGGCGCAGCCGAGCCCGTTCAGAGACAACACCAACAACCTCTTTCACTCATTCTTAAAACAGTACCGGCCGGGATTTCGAAGATAGTGCTAAAATGGATACCTGGAGAATGGCATTTAATTTCGCGGACCGGCTCTTTTAACAATCAGGTCATGTCACCGCTTAATGTGCATGTGCGTGGCCTACGTCAGAGACCAAGTGACCAGCCGTCCCGGGCAATTTGTGACCCGTCTACGCCCCCTCGCGCCTCGGGCGCGGCCGGCCGCCGCCGGCCTGCCCCGTTGACTTCCCCGCCGCGCTAGGCGTTCGTTCGCAGTAATCTGGCTTAGTTCAGAGAGGTCGGGTCGTCTCTATGCGTATCACAGCGCGGCGCTGGCCTGCGCATGGCGGGCATGTGGTCGAATCAGTCAATCATCCCGACATTTGATGTTAGTTAGTGCCAAAACCGCGGAACCGAAAATGGCGTTTAATTTTGCGCACCTGCTGTCCGCCGCCTGCGGCGGCGCTGCGCGCCGCCTACGCGCGCTGCGCGCGCTTTTTTTCTCTCTTTTTCTGTCTTTTTCACAGTGTAATTTTACCAAAAAAATGCCATTTTTTGACGACGAGGCGTCACAAGTCATCATGGTCGGCGCGACGGCGACTCAAATGCCCAGATCCTCTAACCACCCTGGCGCGCCCGTCGGCGTGCGCGATAGTTCTCGGCAAGCGTCATCGTCCACCCGAAGCAGCTCGCTCGTGCCGGAGCAGCTGACTCAGCTGACCAACGTCATCGCGAAGCCCACCACCGCGGCCGTGGCGCAGCAAATTCCCTTTCTCCCTTCGTTCGATCATGCTGGCTCTTTCTATGCTGGCTCCAGCATAGACCAGCCGTGGAGCGCCGAGGAGGACGCCCTCCTGCACAGCTTCGTCCAAACGCTCGGCCACCAGTGGAAGAAGATCGCCGAGCTGCTGCCCGGCCGCTCGAAGAGCTCGACCAGAAACCGCTGGATCCGCATCGGCAAGGCGGCCTTTAAGGCGGCTGGCAGCGCTAGACCAAGCAGCCAGGGCTACCTGTGCCGCCGCTGCGGGCTTCCGAAGAAGGGCCACCACTGCGGAGTGCCGGCAGAGGAGCAGCCCGTGCTTCCGTCGAGCGCCCCTGTGCCGCTAGGCTTCGACCTGCCCAGGCGGAGGTCGGTGTCGGATGCGGCGGCCTCGCTCGCTGCGGAGGCTCCACCGAGGATTGTCCTCCCCGTCGTCATGGCCCAGCCCCTCGGCGTTTATATGCCCGACTCGCCGCTGACCGGCGGGCCCTCGGTCGACTCGGTCGAGCGCAGCTTCCTGTCGGAGCTGCAGGCGTCGCTAGAGCCAGCGGAGCAGCCCGCCGCCGCGGCGTCACCCCTATTCGCGGCGGGAGTGTGCCTTGCGGCGGCGGCTCCGGCCGCGGCACCCACGCAGCCTGCGGCGGATCCGACATCTGTGTATCTAAGTCTCGACATACTCGCAGAAGAGAGCGAGGCCGCGGCACAGGCTCTGGCGAGGCGAGTGCCGGTGGTATGGGCAGATAAGGCGGCCCCCGCGGCCGACGCGAGGAAGGGGCAGGGGCCTCTCTAGGAGGAGGAGGAGTTCATGGGGCCGGTTTACTGCATTTGAATTTTTCATTTTGATCAGTGGAGGTGGACCCCCGCCCCCCCCCCCCCCCCGGACCTGGCCTATTCAGCCACCGCCTCCGTCGACCAAGGCGTCGCCGCCGTACCGGGCTTCACAGCCTCCCCCCCCGACGCCGCACCATCTCCATCGGCCGGCCACCACTCCCCCACGACTACCCCGGCGGCCTTGCACGGAACGCGGCGAGGGGCAACTGGACTCGCCTCGTCCTCGGTCGCCTCATCCTCCTCTCCCGCCTCCGCCATCACCTCGTCTCGTGGCGCCGCCTCCTCCGCCTTATCTCCCGCCACCTCCACCCCCTCCTCCATCGCCTCGGGCGCAGAGGCCTCCCCTGCCCCCACCGTCTCCCCCTCCCCCCTCGGCCACGGCTCGCATGCCGTGGCCTCGCTCTCTGCTGCGAGCATGCCGAGGCTCAGAAAAGCGTCCACCCAAGCATGCGCGCGCGGGGCATGCGCGGGCGCCCCCACGGCGGTCGACGCGGCCGGAGCCGCAAAGCACGCCGGCGTCGGCGCAACCCCGGCCAACCCCGTGCCGCCGCTCGTGCTCGCCCAAACGCCCTGCTGGACGGGTATAGCGACCACCGCCGGGCGGGCAGGCGCGAGGAAGTGAGAGCTATCGAACGACGTCTGCACGCCGACCGGATGCTGCCCGCCGGTGCCGGTGCCGGTCTGCCGCTGCGAGTTGAACATCGGCAGCATGCTCTCCTCGATCTCCGCCGGGAGCGAGGAGAGGCTGCCCGCTGCCGCCTCGCGCAGGCCGCCGTTGCCGAACAAGTTGAACAAGGCCGCCGGGCACGGGAAATATATTCGGAACGGCGTGGAGGCCGCCGGGCACCGGAACGGGAGGGGTGCATATGGGATGGAGGGGCTGGCCCATTGCCATGGGCGCCTGCTGCATCGCCTGCCGCCGCGAAGCGATTGAGACCGCCGCATCCGACACCGACCTCCGCCTGGGCAGGTCGGAGAGCGGCGATGTGGGTCCGCTTGGAGCCACGGGCTGCTCCTCTGCCGGCACTCCGCACTTGTGGCCCTTCTTCGGAAGCCCGCAGCGGCGGCACAGGTAGCCCTGGCTGCTTGGCCTAGCGCTGCCAGCCGCCTTAAAGGCCGCCTTGCCGATGCGGGTCCAGCGGTTTCTGGTCGAGCTCTTCGAGCGGCCGGGCAGCAGCTCGGCGATCTTCTTCCACTGATGGCCGAGCGTTTGGACGAGATGGTGCAGGAGGGCGTCCTCCTCGGCGCTCCACGGCACCTGCGGGGTGGATAGGGGTCAGATCTTGTGGATTGAAGGTTGCCTAATACTGAACGGCACCTGCGAGTCGCCGCGCCTCGCGGCCTCGCCGCTCGCTGGAATCGAGCAGCTGGAGTCGCTCGACTGCGCCTCGAGCAGCGGAGGGCGAGGAAAGTGAGGCCGCGCCTCGGAGCTTTTCGTCGACTGAGAAAGCTGGACCTCCATTGCCGTCGCTGAGACTGTGCCACGACAACCGGCGGATACAAAAGCGAGCAAGAGCGCAGGTGGGTCCGCTCCTCAGCTCCCCGGCCCTGGATGTGAGGTTGATGACTGCACTCCAAGTGCTCCAAGTGCTCCAACAGGTAGCAAGCACCCCCCCCAAAAAGTCAAGGATTCGCTCCGAGTTCGAGCTCCGAGTAGAGGGGGCGCCCCGCAGCTAGGGGAAACCCAAAGCGCGGACTAACCCTCGGAGAGTATTCTTGTATTACTAGCTCCGAGTAGAGGGGGCGCTCCGCAGCTAGGGGAAACCCGGAGCGCAGAACCAACCCTCGGAGACCCGTGTTATGGCCCTGCGACCGCGCACCCCCCAGGGCTAGGGCTCTCTTGCCCGCAACCCGATGCCAATCGTCCGGCCCGCTGGGTGCGCTTCTCAGCTCCCCGGCCCTAGATATGCAGGTTTATTAGACTGAGCGGTCGTTTCTCGTGAAAATGTGTGTGCGGTGGCCGGTGGGGCCTGGGGCGGTGCCGGGGGGGCGGGTCTCAAATGAGAAATGTTCATGTGTGTTGAGTTGAGTTGTGTTGGCGCTGGGGGGCGAGTCTCCACACATTTTCCGTACGCTGCACACACGACGCGTCAACAAAAGAGGCGCGCGCCCCGCCTTACGATCCATCGAACACCGTATGCAGCACGGCAGAAGCTTCCGCCACGTAAAAGTCGCATCACAATGCGTTTGCCGGTGCCGCCGTCAGTGCTTCTTCTTCTTCTGCTTGTCCGACTTGAAGGCGCCGGCGTGCACCCACGCCGAGTAGGCGAGGTCGCGCTCCGCCGCCGCGCCCTCCTTGCCTCGCGGCGGGTGGTAGCCGAGCGCGCCAAAGTGCTCGCAGTGGTCCCGCAGCGCCTTGATGGCGAGCGCGACCACCGCGGGGCTGTGAGGCTGCCGCAGCGCCGCGCGCCACCGCTCGCGGCTCTCGACCGACTGCCAGAGCCGGTGCGCGGACCGCGAGCGGCTGCCCACGGCAAAGCTGCCGCCGCCCACGCCGGCCGCGCCGCCGCCGCCCTCGGAGGCCGCCTTGGCCGCGGCCGCCGCCTCTGCCTCGGCGGCCGTGCGCCAGGCCAGGTTGTACTCGGCCTCCTCCGGCGTCGGCTCGTTGCGCTCCTCCGCGTAGTTTGCGATGGCGAAGCGCACCTCCGTCTCGTCGAGGTCCTCCTCGTCGTTGTCGTCCCCGTGGACCATGTGCCACAGAGGCGGGTCGCTCCCCTCGGCCGGAAGCCAGCCAGAGATGCGCCCGTCCGAGGCGCCAAACCCGGCAAAGAAGCGGCGCGCCTGCTGCCCGACGTACTCGTGGCCCTCCTTGCGCCACGGCTTTCGCTCGTTCGGGGCCGCCGCCGTCTGCAGCGCGTGCACCGCCTCCTCGAGCGTGCCGAGCAGCTCGGCGAGCTCGTTGACCGTGGTGGCTGCGCGGCACGAGAGCTGCCACACCTCCTGCGCGCCCTCGTCTTTGCGGCCCGCCGCCACCCAGCCGGTGCCGAGCCTGCCGAGCAGCGGCGCGAGCCACTCCTCGAAATCGAGCAGCTCGTCGCGCGCCCCCGCCAGCCCGAGCGCCGACGGCTTGATCCGCAGCGCCTTGCGCTCCAGCCTGTTTTCGTAATGCGGCTGCGCGAGCACGGGAGGGTGCAGCAGCTCGTCCCGCTCCTTCTGCGCAAACGCCTCGAGCGCAGCCTCCGCCTCGCCGAGCTCGAGGTCCTCCGCGTCGCCGTCGTCGTGCACGACGTGGAAGAGTGCGCCTGCGGCCCGCGGCGGGAGGCGCGAGGCCGGGTCCTCGGCGGGCGGGGCGGGGCGCGTGCGCGCGGCGGGCGGCACCCTCGCTCGTCTCCTCGTTGGGCGGGAGCCAGCGGGTGATCTTGCCGAGCGACTGCGGGTTGGCCGCCTCGGGGAAGACGCGCAGCACCTGCCGGCCGACCCACTCGTGCCCCTCGTCGAGCCACCCCTCGTCTTGGTTGACTACCTACTGCCGCACGCAGAGCGGTGGCGGCGACCGCTGCTCTCGCCTCGTCGCGCCCCCTCCGGGCCGGCAGCCTCGTCATCGGCCATGTCGGCCGAGATGATGGGAAGCAGCTCCCGCAAGCGCTGCTTCAGCTCCGCCTCGGCCAGCGCACCCTTGTCCGTCGCTACAGCGCCCTCGCCCTCGCCGCCCTCGCCGCTGCCAGCGCCCTCGCCGCCGCCGCCGTCCCCACCGCCACTGCCCTCGCCGCCGCCGCACACGGCGCCGCGGCCATCGAGCGAGTCCAGCACCGCCTCGACGTGCGCGGCGGTGTCGTAAAAGGCCCACGTCCACCCCTGGGGAGCGGCGAGGAGCGAGAGCGTCGCGGCCACTTGGTGGCGGGGCGGCGGGCGGCGGGTGGCGCGGCGGGCGGCGCGGGCGGCGCAGGCGGCGCGGTGGCGCAAGCGGAGAATGGCGGGGTTGGCGCAAGGTGGCGCAAGGTGGCGCCGCCGCTAGCCTGCGGCGACTCTTCTCGCGGCACGTGGACCCAGAGGCGGTGCGGGTCCGAGACGAAGAAGTAGTAGGTGCGCCCCGACTGACGGCGCGCGCGCGCAAAGGGGGGGGTGAGTCGGGGAGTGTCGGCTGTGTGAGGGGTGCGGAGGGGCGCGCGAGATCGCAGCGCTGAAAGGAGTCGCGCCGCTGGGGGCGGGCGGGCGGAGGGGTGTGTGCTCGCCCTGTCGCGGCCGAGCGGCTCCTCGCGCACCGGCGCCTGGGCCATGCGCCTACGGCGTGGGGGCGGCGGCCGGAGGATGAGCGCCTCGCAGGAGGGTGGTCGAGCTGCCGCGCGGCCAGCGGCTGCCCGTAGTGGCGGTGCAGCGCCGACGCCTGCCGCTTCGTGTACTTGGCCGCGATGCCGCGCGTCACCTCCGCGACCGAGAGCTCCACCTCCACCTTGCGCGCCGCCTTGAGCGCCTCGCTCGCCCATGGCCGCCCGTCCGCCGTCTCTCCGGCGTGGCCGCTCGCCTCCGCCTCGCTGACCGCCGCCGCCAGCGCCTCGGCGTCGCGCGCACGCAGCGCCTGCAGCAGCGCCGCCTCGGCCGCCTCCTTGGCGCGGTGTCGCTTGCGCTTCTCCTCGCGCGCCGCCCGGCGGGCGAGGGCCGCTCGCCGCGCCTCGGCCGCGGCCGCGCTCGCCGGCTCGTCGTCGTCGTCGTCGCTGTCGCTGTCGTCGCTCACGTCCGAGTCGGGCGGCGCGGGCGCCTCCTTTGGGCCCGCCGCCTCCTTCGCCTCGGCGGCGGCGCCGCCGAGGCTCGCCAGCTCGCGCGGCACGGGCGACGCGGAGCGGGCGAGGGTGCGGCGCGCGGCGGCGGCCTTGACGGCGTCCGCCTAGTGGGGACGCGTCGTGGACATGTCGTTGAGAGGAGCGAGGAGTGCGCGGCGGATCGCACACGACTGCGTCCGCCTTGGCCTCGCGCTCGTCTCGCTTGAGCGCCTGCTGCTTCTCTCTCAACTCGCGAGCCAGCTCCTTGCGGCGCGACTCGTTGTCGGCGAGCTCCTGCCGGATCGTCTCTACCGAGAGGCACCTGCCCACGCGCCGAAGCCTGTGAAGGGACGCCGTGCACGCGCCTCCCGCACCACCTTCGCGAGGGAGAGGCGCCGCTCGGTCAGCGGCGTGAGGAGCGCCAGCTTGTGCGCGACGGACAAGTCCGGGTAGTCGGACCGCTGCAGCGCCGCGAGCGCGCTGCGCGACTCCTCCGTCTCGTGGAGCTCTGGCAGCAGCCAAAGGACGGCGCGCAGCACCTCTGGCCAGTTGGCGGCCGAGACGACGCCGGGCGGCGGCAGCTGCTGCACCACCATCCCCGCGTCCAGCGGCGGAGGGAGCTGGCCCGCCCGCCGGAGCTGCTCCTACGGGACACGTCCCGGACACGTCCCGGACACGGCGCGGCATCCGGCAGCCGGCAACCGTCGGAGTCGCTCCGTGTCGGCGAGCAGCGCGCGCAGCAGCCGCACGTGCAGCTCGGCGAGCACGCTGCCGTGGCCGGGCCGGCAGAGCGCGGCGACAAAGTTGTCGACGGAGAACTTTGTGAGCGTCAGACGGCCCGAGAAGGCGCACGCAAACGCCCAGCACTGCACGAGCTCGGAGGCGAGTCCGGGCGTGCGTGACTCGGCGAGCGGCAGCGGCAGCTGGCCGGGCGGCTCGGGCCGCTCGCAGGTCGGAGCCCGCACGTCGGCGCTCGGCTTGCCCGCCCTCTCCTCAAGCTCGGCCACGGCCTGCGGCTCAGACAGGCGCACTCTCACACATCAGTAGGGGGGCGGGGGGTCTGAGGGACGAGCCCCGCCGACGGCCTGAGACTCCTTGAGCGCCGCCGCGAGCCGCTCCTTGGCCGCCTGCGATATTGTACAAGTATTAGACAGACGATATCTCATACGTTCTGCCCATGTCGCTCCTTGCCGCCTGCTTCGCCTCTTTCGCGGCAACCTTCTTCGCGGCCTTGGCCTGCCTCCGCTCCTCCGCCGCCGCCGCGCGCCGCGCCCGCTCGGCGTCAGAGATGCGACTGCCCCCCGCCCGCGCGGCGACGGCGGGGTTCGGGTCGACGGCAAGGCCGAGGTGGCGCAGCACCTGCGCGGGGCGCCGTGCGGCGAGGCCAAGGCGTTGCTGCTGCTGCTGCTGCTGCTGCTGCTGCTGCTGCTGCTGCTGCTGCTGCTGCTGCTGCTGCACCTTCACTCGCGAGTCGAAGCGCCTCCCGCCGGGCGAGATGTAAAAGTGGTCCACGTGCTTGCCCTGGGGGCGGGGCGGGGTGGGGTGGGGGCGGCGGCGCGCGCGGGAGTGCACGCCGCCGGGGAGGGAGGGGTAGGTATGCCGCGGGGGGAGGGAGGAGGGGCGAGGCGCTGCCGCGCGCCTTGCCCTCCGGCATGATCCTCTCCTTGGACTGCTTGATCCAGCCGGCGCCGAACTCCTCGCACGGCTCCTCCGTCACGGCCTTGTAGCCCTTGCTCTTGCCTCCGCCGCCCTTGGCGGGCGCGCCTTTCCCGCGCTCCTCGCTGCGCTCCTCGCCGCCGCCGCCGTTGCCGCCGCCGCCCGCCGTCGCAGCCATGATCTTGAGCCGCTGCTTCGCCGGCACCGCCGCCGCAGCGCTCTCCGCCGGACGCTTGTGGCCGCCCGACCCGCCCTCTGGCGGCGCCTCCGGATGCGCCGAGCCTCCCACCTCCGCACCGGCGCCGGTGGCCACTCTTGCACCCACCCCGCCGCCGCCGCCCTCAGCCGCCTCGCGCGCCGCCGCCGCGCGCTTTTCGTACGGAGCCTTCTGCGCGTCGTCGAGGCGCTTCCACTTATTGCGCAGCCGCACCTCGATCTGGGCGCGCCGCCACTTCTTAGCGCCGTTCTGAAAAATGAGGCCGCCCGCCGCCTGGACCAGCTCCCGCCGGCCCTCGCATGCCTATGGCGAGAGAACACTGTCGGTGAGGAGATGCAAGGGAGCGTGCGCGAAGGCGCGTGCACGGGGCCAGCACGCACCTTGGGGTCGCCGCCGAGCAGCTTGATCACATGACTCAGCTCCTCGTCCGGCATCGTGCCCAGATCGGGCGTGTCGTCGTCGTCGCCACCGCTCTCCGCGTGCTCCGGCTGCTCCTTCTTCCACAACTCGTACGCGGTCTTCGCCTTCTTCGCCTTCTTCGCCGGCGACGGGCCCGACGCGGGGCGCTTGCACATCACCGAGGTTGGCGCGTTTGCGAGAGATTCTTCTTTTTGAGAGGCTCGAGGTACGCGCTCTCTCTATGGCCTCGCGCCCCCGGAGCTCGCAGAGGACCCGACCCTCGCCGAGGCGCTGGGCACCGTCCCCCCGGACCGGCCCGTCCTCAAGGAGCGCAACGCGCTGCGCGCCGAGCGCAACCCCGCCCCCGCACTCCCCGTCGCGCGCAGAGGAGAAGAACCTCTCTGACAAGGGCAAGGCCCCCGCGCGCCCCAAGGAGTCCAAGGAGCAGAAGGCGCCCCCTCTCAACATCAAAATGGGCAAAAACGGGGTGATTTCGGTCATCCGTTAAAATATCTGAAGATCTGACCGGGGGATTCTCCCCAAACCTTGCTCAGCTGATCCAGCCTGGGGGGAAGGCCAGCCCTGGGCAAAGAAACCAGCACCTCATCAGTCTTCCCTGAGCGTCACAGCTCGGTGATCGCGCCGGCCGGACACCACTGTAACGTCCGTTCCGGGCATTTGAACGCGACCTTCGGGGGCAAAGACATGGGCTCTATGGCTCAGACTGGACTCCTCTTGGTCCCTTCTGATGCCCTAGGCCACACCTGGGCCTTACCTGGGGCTCTAGGGGGCGGGGGCGGTTTGCCCCCCGAAACTGGCATGGGGGACCTTAACGTTATCAAAAGACACAATCATCTCCGTTCTCCGATCTTGCGAGCCAACGGCAACGCGTTCTCGAGACGCATCGGAGCCCGCGCCGAGCTGCGCGCCGAGCGCGCACATGCCATCCGTCATGATCGCATCGATCGGCCTCCTCGAAAGCACCGCAGCCCCCTAGGATTGGGACGCCGTCCGACGCCCCCCCTCCTAGAGCCGCTTTTTGTGCGGCCCGAGCTCCGTCTTGGACGCCTTCTTGTAGCAGCTCGCGCCGCCGACGGGCAGCGTCGAGAGGATGGGGCCCTTGAAGAGCTTGCAGCGGGACGCTTGCCTTTGACGGTGTACTCGAACCCTGCGCGGGCCAAAGCGCGGTGTGCTGCGACCAAGAGGAAGGAGCTGAGGTGGGGGGGCGGGTGGGTGGGTGTGTGGGGGGGGGGGGGGGGGGGAGGCGCGCCGGTGCAGCCGCGGCTGAAGCGACCCCCGTGGCACCCCAATAGCCCGAGCTCGATACCCCAAAGCTCGTCAAAGTTGCCCTTGTTCTGTTCGTCCGTGCGGCACACGCCTGTAGCGGGGCGCGCGTGGTGGCGAGGCTAGGACATATCGTTGCTTGTGCGGAGCGTGAAGGGGACCGGATCGGCAGCAGCGCGGGCGGCAAAGGCCGGAGAGGCCGGAGAGCCGTCCGACGGAGGCCGGTCGTGCATCGGCGCGTCGGCCGTAGGGGCCGTGGGGGGGGGCGGCATCCATCGCTGCGGGTCGCTGCGGGCCGACGATTGTGGACTGATCGATCGTCGGCGGGCGGTGTTCAGCTGGGACGTTCTACGGTTAAACAGTGAGCGTCGGCGCGGACACCAGAGACTTATAAGGGTAGATATAAACAACCCAAAATACATACGCGCGCGCCGCGGAGACGAGATAACCTGCGATAACCCCGGACCACTGGAATCTGGATAGCGGGCACAGCAAGTCCAAAAAAAGTCCCGAGGAAGCAAGTGGAAGGCTGGAAGACCTCGCCACAGCTTGCCCCCTCCCCGCCCTCGCGCTCGGGCCTCGCTCCACACCCAGGAAAAGCTCAACCACAACTCTGGACTGACACGCTCGCGCCACGCGTCCCTCTCCTCACAACGCAATGATTCCGCCACCCGGAGGGTTCGCCACCAACCTTCAGCTCTTCAAGAGCCTCCTTCTCAACCTGTCGGCCACGGCTCCACTGCTGCGCCTCGTCCCGCCCTCGCTGCTGGCCCGCGCGAGAGCGAGCGGCCGCGAGCGGCTGTGCAATGCGACCGTCGACTTCAACGTGGAGCACAACCTGGTGCTTCCGGGCGGCCGGGACGCTCAAGGCGCCCGTCCCGGCATCTGCCCCGACCGCGTCACGTCAGCCGACGGCACGCCGTACCTTGTTCGCCTCAAAAACGCCGGCGCCTTCCTCCACAGCGATGTCGCTGTCGAGTACTCTCGTCCAAACATAGAGCACCTCGCTCGCTCGGGCCACTTCACGCCGCAGGAACTCAGCAAGCTGGTGTACATCCCGCCACTGCCGTGGACGTACGCGCCCGGCGCGGCGCACACGCGCGACGTGCGCATTCTCGTCACCTTCTCCTCTGACGTCGGGGACCCGCGCCGGCGGCAGCTTGTGGCGCAGCTGCGGGAGCAGGGTATCAACGTCACGTGGGCGACGGGGCTGCCGCCGAGCAGCGCCGCGATGCGGGCACTGCTGGATCGAACACGAATCCTGCTGAACGTCCACCAGACCCCGCACCACCACACGCTCGAGGAGTTCCGCCTGCTGCCCGCCCTCTCCCGCGGCGTGGTGGTCGTTTCAGAGGCGGTCCCTCTCCGCGAGGCGGTTCCGTACGGCGACCAGCTGCTCTTCGCGCCATACGAGCAGCTCGTTGAGAGCGTGCGAGCGGCAGACCGGGATTACGACCAGATCTTTGAGCGCATCCACGGCGCGGCCGCGCCCACGCGCGCGCTCTTGCAGAAGATGCGAGAAGACGCCCGCGTCGACCTGGCGGCACGGCTGCAGGCGCTGCAGCGGCGGTGCGCACGTAGGCCCGACCGGCGGTTGCAAGGGGTGGCGGTAGGGTCTCATCCAGCTATCAGTTCCACGCCGCGGATGGATCGGTGCGCCCACAGGCCCGATGGCCACTTGCAATCGGCGGCGGCGCCGGCGACGGCACATGTGGGAACCTCGCCGGGCCTCGAAACACAGCCGGACCTGAGACTCCCGCCGTCGGTCTTTCCCGCCACACCCTCGTATGACAGACTCTTGGCTTCGCGCTACTTCTCGAGCGCCACGCTGGTGCGACAACATCCGATCAACTGCAGTGGCGTCGACTTGCTCGTCGTGCCCGCCCCGCTGCGCGGGCAGGGGCTCGGCTCGACCCTGCACGTATGGTCGCAGCACCTACGCAACGCGTGGGATGCGGGGCGCGTGGCTGTGCTCTCGAGCGACGTGATGCAGTCCGGCTGGCAGTGGGCCGAGGGCGTGCCAGGTTGCAACCAGAGCCGCGGCTTCGAATGCCTCTTTCTACCCCTCAGCTCTCCCGCGTGTGTCCGCCTCGCGCGGGAGCACCCTCGTGCTCCAGCTGTGGTGTGGGAGTCAGAGGGCAGTCCCAGGAGACCGTCCAGCCAGCAGTGGCCACTTGATCTGGAGGCACTGCGATACCTGCTGCGGCCCAGTCCGTGGTTTCGTTCGTGGCTATCGGCACGCTACGCCGAGTTCTGGGGAGGGGTGGCGGCGGGAGACGAGAGCGGGAGGCGGATTGATCGCGAGTCGCTCTTCTCCGTTCACATTCGCTGGGGCGACAAGATGATCGAGGCGGGTCTGAAGCCGGTCTCCACCTACGTCGAGAGCGTGCTGCGCGTCGTGACGGAGCAGCGCATCGCGAACCCGCTGGTCTTCCTCAGCTCTGAGGACGGGTCGGCGGTCGAGTTGTTTGAGCAGGCTGCCGGGCGGTACGGGCTCCGCATCGTCTCCTTTGCATACGACCGGCCTCGGATGAACTGTGGCGGCATCAACCTGACAAGCACCCTCGGGCTTCAAGGGAAGGGCGTCGAGCAGTTTCGGCCGCCGGGGGCGAGCTACCTCGAGCGGTGGAAGCAAACCCATCACCAGGGCGTCTGCCCGCACCTGCTGAACTACGCCCGGGAGCACGACGTCCCGCTGGGCCCAATCTCGCTGTTGAATCTGTACCTCGCCTTGGAGAGCAAGTACGTTGTCTGCGATACGGCGTCCAACTGGTGCCGGCTGCTCCACGAGCTCGCGGACGAGGTCGCCGTAATGATCCCGTTGCGCGTTGGGCCGCGCTGAATTACAGAGCCTGAAAAACCAAACAGGGGCGTGCCGACGATCTGACAAAATATCTCTGAGAGATGAAGAGCTGAAGAGCTTGTCTCTGTGTGTCCGGTGCACACCTCCAAGCTCCATGCACACACTAGTCACCCTCATCCCTCTCCATGTGAGCGTACGCGTACTGGGCTGGGTTTTTAGGCATTGTGGGGTTGGCACTCCCATCGACCCTCATGACCTCCTGCGGTCTCTGAGATGGACACCAGTGGGTGTGGGACCACAGCCAGGATACACTCGAAGGCTGGGTAAGCAGTAGAGGTCGATACTCGACGCGTCCCACATGGTCTGTGTCGCTGTCGGCACGCTGTCGACAGGACGTCGAGCGACACCGGTGGCAGTGCCACCCAGGAGTGGTCGGGCGGTCTCCCGTCATGAAAGAGCCACCATGTGATCCGTATGATGATTCCTGACAACCGACTCAGTCAACTTTCGTCACAGTTCCCGCTCTGAGAGGAGCTGCGGGTCAGTTCGACAGCTGGAGCTGTGTCGCCGGCGTGCGGCGGCCTGCCTCCGGAGGTGCCTCTGAGGTGGACATTTCTTGGTCACCGTGAGAGAACGCGTTCGAATTTTAACTCCGGAACTTCAACTCTGCACGCGCACCGGCCAGGGCTACAATAGTGCCAGTGAGGCGAAGGCGCGAGTCGGAAGGCCGCGACCGTGATTTGGTCCCTCCATTTTCCTACAATCGCTGTGAACCCAGCCACGTAAAAGTGTTGTGGTGCGCACTGCACCGCGGCCTCTGCTACTAGTGCTTACGCCGCGCGCGCCCTCACACCGAATACACACACAAAAACCGACTCGGTGCAAATAAAAAGAGGGTGTCACCGCCGCTGCTCGTCGTCCTCGACGCCGAGCAGCCACTTCGCCTTACTCAGCGCGAGAAACCCCACCGCATTCGTTGGGAAGGCCTTTAGCACGGTGACGTCCGCGCCGCGGAAGAAGCCGCGCAGAGCGCCGTGCTCGCGCAGCACGGCGCGGGTGTGGAAGAGGACGCCGCCGCTCTCGGTCGCCATGAGCCGCGAGCGCACCACGTCGACCGGCGAGAGCAGGAGGTTGAAGAGGACGCCCGTTGCTCCGCCGCAGAGCAGGCGTGCCAAGGCGGGGCTGATGGGGCTGCCTTCGCGGCTGATGCGCTCTCGCACGTTTACGTCGAGGCACTCGTGCAGCAGGAAGAAGACGCCGTTGCCGGGGAGGTTGCGGACCGCGGTGAGCGATACGCCGCGCCAAGCATTCCGCGCCGTCGTTGGCGGCGGCGGCGGCGGACTTTCGCCGCCGTAGGATGTCTGCAGCTGCGTCCGCCACACATCGAGAGGATTCTGCAGGACCGTGAGCGACACGCCTGATCCAAAGCCAGCGCCGAAGACGCCAGTGTAGAAACTGCGCCACTCGGCGCCGGAACCAGTGGCCAGGCGCGGGCGTTCCGGCCGCAGCGCACTGTAGGTGCCGAAGAGCAGCGTGCTCGATGGCAGAGAGATGAGAATCTGAGGCGTCAGTCCCTTCCAGAGCGCCAGCACGCCTTCGGTGCGCACTGTGTGGGTCAGGCAGTGCCACGCCGAGCGGAACCGCGCCTGGGAGGTGGTCTGAAGCCTCGTGCGGATGACGTCGAAAGGAACTCCGATGCCGGCCCACGCGAATGCAGGAGCGGCGCTGGCTGCCCACAATCGGCCGGTGCGACCCGGTGCGGGCGGAGCTGTTGAAGCCGCCGACAGATCCCCCTAACACACGCGGTTTGCTTCGGCGTCGGTGGGAGTACCCCAACTTCACCATCGAGTGTTTTCTTTTTTAGTTTCCCATAAGTAAGGTAGGTTGGAAGGTAGGTAGGTAGGGGCAGGGCAGGGGCCGGCCAGGTTTTTGCAGAATTTCATCATGAGGCCCACCCAAGCAAAAATAAAATACACCTGATCTCACAGTAGAGAGGTGTCAGTTATTATTATTATTAAATACCACAAACGAGCAACATCCTCGCGTGCCAATGAGCAATGTCTGCGTCAAGAGTCGACGTGCAGCACGTCCCGCATCTCGCGCATCGCGGCGACCATGCAGTCGGCGAAGCCGGTCGAGTCGCGCTGGTACGTCATGATCTGGCCGCCGCAGCCGTCGGCACGGATCACGTACCCGACGGCGAAGCAGTCGGGGTGGAAAGGCCCGAAACCGCCGTTTGCGAGGGCGGGCGAGGAGAGGGTCGAGGTGGAGATGACAATCTTCGAGAGGCGGCGGTACGCCTCCGACTCGAAGAGGGGCGGCGCGAGCCCTCGCTCCGCCGCCATCCGCTGCAACACCCACAAGTGGCGGTCCATCCCGGCGCCTACGTAGACAGACAGCCGAGTCGGCGCAAGGGGTGCACTCCCCTCGCGCAGAGATCCGTACCCGTGCCGGCGCGCGCCGATGAGCGCGTCGCGGCTCACGCGCGAGTGGTTGCGCACCGCGGCGCGCATCGCCGCGGCGCGCGCCGACGGCGTCGCCGCCGGGTCGGTGAAGGCGTCGGTGAAGGCGCGCGACTCTGGCGTGGCAGACCTGGGGGGGGGGGGGGGGGGCATGCCCTGGACGTGTCATGGGGACATTTCGTGGGCGCGGCGCGACTGCTGGCGGTGCGCGCCGGATCGTCTCTGTGCGGCCGTGCTTGAAGGCGGCGGTGGAGGCGGACTCGTAAGTCGAGACGGTCCTGGCGAGTCACAGCGGGTTGAGATCAATCGGTGGCTCATGCATGCATCGGGGCCGTGCGTCGAGACGACCGGCCACTCATCTTAGCCATCGCGAGCTGGAAGGACATCTGCATCATCCCGTCGGGGGAGACGCCGCCCTTCTTGAGCGCCGCCGTAGTGAAGGCGTCCGTCATCACCTGCAGCGGCGGCGGGCGGAGGTCCAGCCGGCGACGTCCCGAGGCCTCGCAGGGTCTGCGAGCCGTGACGAGAAGAGGGAGGAGGAGCAAGGGGCGAGGGCAGAGGGGGGGGGGGGGGCGGGTGGAGGCGTAGCGGAGGCTCGCCGTCGCGAGGACCGGCTGCATCTCGGCTGCATCTCGGCTGCATCTCGGCTGCATCTCGGCTGCATCTCGGCTGCATCTCGGCTGCATCTCGGCTGCACCTCGGCTGCATCTCAGCTGCTAGTTGGAGGCGCGCCGTCGCGAGGTCTGTGCCGGCGATGGTCGCATCGAAGCGGCGGCCAGCCTCCTCCACCGCCGCGGCGAGCGGCGGCGGCAGCTCAAAATCGAGCCTGCGCGGCGGCGCGGCGGGCGGCGCCGGCGTGTCCGTCGGCAGCGCCGTCGAAGCGTCGAACATCTCGTTGGCGAGGCGCAGGACCTGGTGCAGCGAGTCGCCTCTGCTGTGCAGTGTGGTCCATCATGCAGCGCCATCTCGCTGGCGGGGGGACCGAGACGCCGTCGCCCCACGAGTGCTCAAAGTTGATGGCCGCCTTTGCGTTCTCGGTCACCACGAGCTGGAAGGACTTGTCGAACCAGCGGTCGATCCCGCGCCTGTAGGACACGGCGTGGACGTGTCGTGGACGTGTCGTCGGACTCGTCGAGTCAGCCGTCGATCCCGCGCCCGTGCAGCATCGCGCGGTTCACCTCGCCCAGCTCCTCTGGCGACGACCTGTGCGGAAGCGGCGAGCAGCGCCCCTCACTCGCTCGACGAGGTGCGGTCCGACGGCGGCAGCGGCGGGCGAGAGTGGCGGCGAAGGTATGGGCGAGAGGTGAGAGGATGAGGGCGAGAGGGTGAGGGTGAGAGGATGAGGGTGAGAGGTGAGGGTGAGAGGGTGAGAGTGAGAGGTGAGAGGTGAGAGGTGGAGGTGCGAAGGTTTGCGGCGCGTGTCACCCGTCCAAGCAGACAGCGAAGAGCGCCTAGGGGCCGTGTCCAGAGAAGGGTGAGGGGAAGGGGGCAGAGGGAGAGGTGCACAGGAGGTGTCCGAGCAGGCGGCTACAGGCGCCTCGTCGATCTGCTTGAGCGAGGCTGCGTTGGCGGGCGCGGCGGCGCACAGCTGCTCGCGGAGCGCCGCCCACTCGCCTGTTCTCGCGCACCGGGGGGTGAAGAGTCGGAGGCTCGCCAGCGCTGCAGGTCGCCGCCGGCCGACTCGCGCCTCGCGGCAGGGAGGTGAGGTGCCCCACGCCCGCCGATCCGCCTCTTGCGTCGGCGGGCGAAGCCAGGATCGCCTCGAAGGCGCCCTGCAGCTGCGAGGGTGGCACCTGCAGGAAGGTTCCGAGAGGGTTCCGAGAGGCTTCGCGGAAGGGTCGTGGGAGGGGCCCCTGCAGCAGCGAGGGTGGGGCGCCGGCTCTCCGGCGGGCGTGAGGAGGTCGACTGCCCAGAAGGCGCCTACCGGGTCCGGAGGCCGGCGTGAGGCGGCGAGGGCGAGAGAGGGAAGGCGCGTCTGGCCGGCCGCGTCTCTCTGCGCTGCGCCGCTCCGCTCCTCGGCACTCCGCACGAGGACGTGCGTTGAGAGTGTCTAGCAGGCGTCGAAGGAGGTGGTGGAAGGAGGTGGAAGGAAGGAGGTGGACGGAAGAGTCTCGGCGAGGCGTCTGCTCTCCTCCCCGCTGCACGACCACGTGCCGCGAGTCGCTGCACGTCGAGAGCTCGTCGAGCTCTGGCCGAGGCAGCCTCGTCGAGCGGAACAGGTTCGCGTACCTGCAGGCAAATTAATCAATCAATTAATGATTGGCGCCTCCTCGCCGACCGGCGTGCGAACCACGCGTCCAGCGGAGGGAGGGGGCGTGCGCACTGCGACATGTCGAGCGCGTACGCTCCCGTGGCGGCAGCGCCGTAGAATGCGACGCTTCGCGGCATCAGCCGCACTGCTTCGCGCCAGAGCGGCGTCTGCGACACCTTTGGCTTTGTGTGGAAGACGTCCGGCTCGAGCACGCCCGCCTGTCGACCGGTCCTCTCCGTGTGAAGTATCGCCTCTCCGTGTGCGCCGCGTCCGGATCGAGCGCTTCTCCCGCCTCGAGCGTCAGCAGGAAGCGGCCGGCCGCGTGGCACAGCCGCGCCGCGCGGTTGGCCTGCGACGGGCGGGCCGCCTCGTCCTCGAAGGTGAGCTGCGGGTTGTAGTTGAGCAGCAGCGGCGCGCGGTCGCGCAAATACATGTCGAACCATGGCGCCGAGATGTACGACGTGTACTGCCGCTCGCTCGACGCGAGCAGCTCGGCCTGCAGCGCCGGACCCTCTGCGCCGGCAAAGGCAGACGCGCCGCGCCGCGCGAGCAGGTGCTCGTCGTCCGACACGAGCGGCTCCGCAAAGTACAGAAACTTGGAGAGCGTATCCGACAGCGCCGGGACCGGCATCTTGGGCAGCGAGTCCTGGAAGTGGTCCGTCGGGATGCGGGACTCGTGCAGCAACGTCGCGGCGCCGCGGACCGGCCCGCCGATGCGCAGCGCCCGCAGTGCGTGCCGACGGCCGGATTGCATGCAAGAGAAGAGAGGCAGGAGAGAGGCTGCTGCAGAGTGCTCACCGAGTGCTCACCGCTCTCGTCTAAGATACCCGGCGACCTTTTTTATCAAAGCGTTGGTGTCTTATCCGAGCCTGACTGTTGTTCATCTTTCTACATACATACAGCCTTCTGTTGTTCATCTTTCTACATACATACAAAGCCTTCGATGAAAAAGATGTATGGTTCTTGCACTTGTGCAAGATTGGGCGTCTTCTGCCGCAGTCCCTTTGATGGGAGGCCCCAGGCAGGGTGGGGGCCACCTCGAACCCCCGGCCAGGGATTCGAGCGGAGGGTGCCCCGGATTCATCTATCCGTTGGGCCCCGGCACCTATTTTAGAACTGATCACTTTGCGCAGCAACCGTCGGCCGCCGCTTTTTAGCTGGACGGCGGTACGCTGCGCTGTCGCTCTGTCGTGCACGCTCTCGTGCCTCGTTGTTGTGACACGGGAGTAGAGTCGAGAGGTAGCCCTCGACGAGACGACCGGCGCCGCGATGCCAGACCTCACTGCCGCCGAGCTCAGCATTCCGGCCGAGCAGCACCCCGATCCCGCAAAGCCACTGGTGATACCCGTCGACTCAACAGTGGTAGGCTCTACCCTGCGCTTCATTCCGTGGTCTGTGGTGGGCAATCCGGCCCTCCTCCAGCTGCCCCCTCCTCCTCCGGGGATGCAACCGTCGTGGGTCCAGATTCCGCAGTGGGTCGCCATCAGTGCGCTGCTTCCCTTCAGTGAGCCCGAGCCCGCTGTGGCCACCCACTTTGACAGGCTCAGCGTCTTGCGGCTGGCCGTATTGGCCGCGGCTTGGCGCCGCATCCTCGGTGCCTTGTCCGACCTCGGCGTTTTCAGCACGGTGCACGTGGATGAGGATGCGTTCCGTACGGTGTGCATCCAGGCTCTGCACTCCCGCCAAATCCCGGTGCCCGAGCTCTATCTGCAGTGGGGCGATTTGGGGTACTCTGAGGCTATCGTGCCCTTGGGACCAGCGCCATCTGCAGAAGCGAAGGCCGTCGACTTCTTGCAGTACGCGACGGTCGGGGCTCTTTGCGACCCTACGGCCGACGTCCCGTTCGCAGCCCTGTCTGACATGACCCGCTGCTTGGGGCCCGTCTTCACGGCGGCGGCGCGCGTCGATCCCATGGGGAGCGCCGTCGTGGGGGCTGCATCGCTCGCCGCCGCCGCTGGTCACATCACTCCGCGAGCGAGCGATGGGCATCCCGCCCTGCTCTCTCGGCATGTGCTCAGCATGCTGAAGACTACCCGCTCGAGTTTCCCGGCCTGCCTGAGGACCAACTCTTTTCAGAACTACTCTGCGGAGGTTGAGACTCGCGCCGAGTATGTGGGCGGGACCGCCGTGGCGCGCGACCGAGTGGCCGAGCAGCGTTGCTCGCGCGCTATTGCAGCCAAGGCGCCGACGCTCGACTCCCTGCTCCGTGCGCTGCCTCGGCCAACACCCCCGTCGGTCGTTTATGAAGCCTACCGGCAGCTCGTCTCGCTCTACTTTCCGACGGATCGGCGCCCTATGGACCTGCTCCTGACTGATCTGGATGCTCAGCTTCACGCGCGGCTGCCCACCTACCAACACGCGCTGACCAACGGCAAGCCGTTCGCTTCGATCCTGGCGGGGTTGCGCAAGCTTCACGAATCGCTCGAGCCCTCGAGGAAGGCGCCAGTCATGACTTCGACAGGCGACTCCGAGGACTCGGCGTTGGGCAAGTTCGACCCCCACGAGTCGGCGGTCGAGACCGCCCTGTTGCGGTGCGCTGAGGTCACGACCGGGCCCGAGCGAGGGGCGGCCAGCGCGCGGCGACTCGGAGGCGGCGACCTCCCCGCCAGCCGCGTGCTCCGCGCTCGCGCAAGTGGACCTACCTCAGGCGGCGGGCGAGCTACCGCTGTGGTGCGTGCAGGCGGCGATGTCGACTACCGGCGTCGTGCTGGCCGTCGTCGCCTGTGCAGCTCAACCGCTCCTCCTCGCCCACGCCCACGGGATGCAGATCTTCGGCGCGGAGCTAAACGGGACAAGGCAAAACACAGTTGCACAGATACATGCCGGCGGCGCGACTCCCCCCCGCAGATCGCCCTCAGTGGGGGAGACCGCGACACCGGTGACGGAGCGCAGTTGGGAGTGTCTTCGGCTCACGCCAGGGCGCTCGTTGCTCCTCCGTCTCTTTGTATCTTCCATACTGCGTTTATCAGAAGACGTATGGTTCTTGCACTTGTGCAAGATTGGGCGTCTTCTGCCGCAGTCCCTTTGATGGGAGGCCCCAGGGTGGGGGCCACCTCGAACCCCCAGCCAGGGTTTCGAGCGGAGGGTGCCCCGGATTCATCTATCCGTTGGGCCCCGGCACCTATTTTAGAACTGATCACTTTGCGCAGCAACCGTCGGCCGCCGCTTTTTAGCTGGACGGCGGTACGCTGCGCCGTCGCTCTGTCGTGCACGCTCTCGTGCCTCGTTGTTGTGACCCACCCTGTCCCACCCGTGTGTGATCAGTGTCTACGGAGGGAGTGTCTTCGGCTCACGCCAGGGCGCTCGTTGCTCCTCCGTCTCTTTGTATCTTCCATACTGCGTTTATCAGAAGACCGCGTCCACCCATACTGCTGTGAAGCAGCGCCGCCGGCGCGAGAGTGGTAGCCTCTCGGCGCTGCTGCAGCCGTCGCAGCCGTGGGTGTCCGCGGCGTTCGCGGCCGTCAGCGCACCGCTGCCCGAGTGTGGCTTGGACGCAGATGGCGCCGCGCCGCCAGCGCTGCTGCCGCCGCCGCCGCCGCCGGGCCAGCCTGCGCTGACCGACGCGGTGGTGCTGCGCGTGTGGTCAACGGAGGGGCAATGCGAGGGGATGACGCGCCAGAGCGGCGGGACAGAGCGATGCCGGGTGCATCGCAATAGCCCGTACGCAGTCGCGGCACCGCTGCGCCGCGGCGAGCGGTACTGCGGCCACCATCACCCCGACAAGTTCACCGGGGTGCAGTGCGCAGGGCAGCGCAAGCACGGCAAGGGCCGATGCCGAGTGTGGAGCGGTTGCTGCTATGCCGATGCCGCCCCGCTCCGTCGCGGCAGCCCCTACTGCCACCACCACCGCGTGCGCTGCGTGGGGCTGACGCAGTCCGGCGCGCGCTGCACCGTGACGAGCTCCTCCGAGAACGTGCACGCGCAGCCGCTGCGCGACGGCGAGCTGCACTGCGCACACCATCAGCCCGCGGCGCCATCGTCGCTTGCTCCATCGGCGCCCTGTCCACGCGCCGCGGTCAGCGATCGGGCCATCGTGCTCGGTAGCGGCGAAGATTTCGAGGGCCCGGACGGGCCGCTGCCGCCATCCATCGCGATCGTTGAAAGCGAGGCCAGGCTAGAGCAGGGCAACTGCCTTACGCAGCTACTCCGACGCTTCCCTGCACTTCACTACACCTCGATCAAGTACAGTGACCCCACACTCCCCCACTTGTGGGTGCTCCCGCTCGAGGGGCAAACGGCACAAACGGGCCGGCTCGCGGACTTCATGGTGAGCTTAGGGCTCACTGTGAGAGAGCAAGACCTTGACTACGAGAGCTCCGATGACGATGCAGCCAGCGATGTCGACAGCGCGCGTTGCGATGAGCCGCTGGACCCTGACGTAGAGGCGGAGTTGCCCGATTATTTTTAATAGGCATTGCGGCTAGAATGAATATTCGGTCGCCCCGCCCCGCCCCAAACGGGCTTCTTGGGTGGAAAGAAATGCCACTGGCGGCTGTGCTGCTCTGGTTTCTTTGCCATCAGACGAGACCTGGGCCATCAGTCGGGCCTTGCTCCCAGGGGCGGGCCACTTGCCATCAGTCCCGCGAACAAGACATGGTTCCCGCGTTCGCTCTCCTCTCCTTTGTCGCACTAATCGTGCCCGTCGATGCCCTACAAACGAATGTCGGTGGCAAGGCTACATCCAAGGAGGCGGCCGCACGGTCCAAGCCCGTCGTCGAGGCAGCGGCGACAGCTGACCACCCACTAAATTCCAACAGCGTCCAGTGCCTGCTTGATGAGCCGGTCCTCGAGTGCAACCTTCGCCGCACTGTGGACGGGCCCTGGTCCGAGGCCTGGACGCGATATGTTCTACTCCGCCCTGGCATGTCGTTTCGTGAACTCAAGGCTGCCACCAAGAAGCGCAACGAGTTCAGGCTCAGCGAAAGGGTCCCGGGCACGCTCAGAACGGTGGTCCTTGTTCACGTCATCTGCTTCGCTGCCGCGCTGCCCGCCGTATTGAGCTCTGACGCCGTATTCCCAAAGCTGCTGGAGCTTGCCGTTGCGGGCCGGGTTGCAGCAGGAATCTAGCCGTCAGCGTCCTTGTTGGTTGTTGAGCGCGGACACGTGGTTGCTGGTTGCCTGCTCCTCAAGAACCTCCGCATGCCTCCCGCCTCTCGTTTTGCGACCCTTGCCATACCCATGACTTTGTGTTCCCATGTCCCCGGAGCCCCTCTCGTCGACCTCACACTTGTTGAGTATATAGTGGCGCCTGTGTGGTACAACCACGTTAGCTTTTCGCTCGTGAGCTTGAACCACACACCTCGACAACACAATCACACGCACACGCGAGCGCATCGCTCCCCCCGCAGTCGTCTCAGCCGGTACTCAGGAGGGTGCAGAGGAAGCCGCCGCCGGCGCCGGCGCGGCCACCGCCTCCGCCGGCGCGGCCACCGCCTCCGCCGCCTGGCAAACCTCCTCCTCGAGCGACATTTCCGGCGCATCAACAAGCTCGCACTCAAAGATGCGCGCGAACGCGTCGAGGAAGGGCGGCGCCGCCTCCGACACAGAGACGCCTCGCCCAACCTCGCGGCTAAGCGAGGTGACTCTCGTGTTGTGGTGCAGCCCGCACGGCACAATCATGTCGAAGAAGCGGAGGTCCGTCTCCGCGTTGAGCGCGACGCCGTGCGAGGTGACCCAGCGCGAGACCGACACGCCGATCGCGCCAATCTTCCGGTCCGTCACCCAAACGCCCGTCTCGCCCTCGCCGCCGCGCCTCGCAGACACCCCAAAGGCGCCGGCCGTGCCGATGAGCGTATCCTCGAGCGCCTACTCGGAAGGACGGGGCGGGTGAGAAGCGTGGCGCACGGAGGCCGCCGCCGCCCGCGGGCCTGGCCGCCTCGACGTACCAGTGGACCGACTTCCGGAAGCGGCCGAGGTCGAGAATCGGGTACGCGACAAGCTGGCCAGGCCCGTGGAAAGTGACGTTGCCGCCGCGCTCCGACTGGTGCACCGACGCCCCCGCCGCCGCAATCTCCTCTGGCGACGCGAGCACGTTGGCCGCCGACTGCTGCACGCGGCCGAGCGTGAAGACGGGCGGATGCTCGAGCAGCAGCAGCGTGTCCCCGCGCACGCCGGAGCGCACCTGCGCGGCGAGCGAGCGCTGCAGCGCCTGCGACGAGGCGTAGCCGACGCGGCCGAGCCGATGCACATTGACAGGCCTCACACACATAGCCGACGCAATAAACGACCGGAACGCGGAAGGTTCCGGCTCCAAGGCGGTAGGGAGTCAAACCGTCTCGCGCCGTCTCTGTTGGCGCCCCCCCCTCTGTACTCGGCACTGTACACTCCTTTCGTTCGTACTAATGTCGCAGAGAGGGGACGGTGTGGTGAGTGCACCGGTCCGCAGGGACAACCTCCACATGCGGCAACGCACCTCACACCATCTCCACCCCCCTCATGTGACTCCGGAGAGAGAGAGGGTACCCTCCCACCCCCAGCCGACGGTGCAACTATGCAATACCCAAAACGGTGTACTCTCGAGGCAGCGCGCCGCGTGTGCCGGCGGCGTCACGGCGGCGTGACCAGCGCCCCTCACCCTCAGGCCGCCGCCGCCTCCGCGTCTCGGCAAGGCGGGTCGTGAGGCCGCTCGGCGACGACGCGCCTATAGGAAGGGTCCGAGAAGGTTCGCTGGACGTGTCCGGCGGGGGGGGGCGTGCGCACGACTCGGCGGCGGCGCGCGTGATGCCGAGCGCGTCGTTCGCCTCGCCCTGCTGCACCGACGTGATCGCGTTGTAGAGCGTGGCGATCGTGTCGAAGCCTAGCGGGGGAACGGGGGGGGGGGGGGGGGCTCTGGGGGGTGAATCCTAGCAACCGGGGGCGGGAAGACCGCCCGGTTCCTTTTGCTCAGAACGGCCCGTGCATGTCCAAGGGCGACGAGTCCGGTCGACTCTGTCGCGCGCAGCCGAACGCGAGCCGTCTCCGAGTGGCCGTGTGTGAGGTCTGTCTGCCGCGTCTAGGGGGGGGCGTGCCTGCGTAGCTGTGCACCGTGCCGCCCCGCGTGACGGAGGAGATGGGCGTGAGGACGACGGCGGTGCCGCACGCCGCGACCTGCGGGCGGCGGGGAGCGGTGAGGAGCGGCGAGGAGCGGCACGGGGGAGGGGTGGGGGGGTGGGTGGGGGGTGGGGGTGGGGGGGGGGGGAGCTCGAGCGATCCGAATCGGCCAACCTGAATCTCGGCGGGTCTCGGCGGATCTCGATCTCGGCGGATCTCGGCGCGCGGCTCGCCTCCTTGAGGCCTCCCACCTCGTCAAAGCTGACCGGCCGCTCCTCCACCCGCATGCCGAGGCGGCGAGCCGTCTCGAGGACGACCTGGCGAGGGCGGGCAGGGGCCGGGGTGGTGGTGGGGGCGTTGGAGCTTGCGGCTGGGAGTAGGGGCGCGCGGGCTCGTCGCACCCCCTTGGTGCAGGAGGGGAGGATGGAGGGCGAGGTTGGTGTGACGACTGTCCCCTCCGCCGTGACGCCGATGAAGTTGGAGGTAGAGAACTCCTGGTGACGAGAAGAAGAACCGTGACAACCACCAAGAAGGGTCAGCAGTGATGGAGTTGGAGGCGGCGAGGCTCCTCGACGTACGTCTGCGTCGCCGCGTCGAGGTAGAGGCAGACGGGGTACCTGTCCGCACCACACCACGCCGTGAGCAGCGTCTCTTCACACCTCGGCCAGGTGGACGCCGGCCTCGCCCCGTCTCCTTGGCGAGGATAGAAGGACGTGTCTAGGAAGTGTCTCGGAAGTGTCTGAGGCCTCACCCCTTCTCCTTGGCGAGGATAGATGGAAGCACGTCTGGTGCGTAGTTGCCCGCGGCCTTGATGTTGCCGACGCCGCGCGGGGCGGCGCGGTCGAAGCCCTCGACCACGAGCGCGTCGATCGGCTCGAGCCCGCCCTTGTAGTAAGCGCCGACCGGCGAGGCGATCACGCAGAACGAGTAGTGCGGCGCCGCGCCGAGGCCGAGCTTCTCGCCGTGGCCGAAGAGGAAGGGGCGGAGGTACATCGCGCCTCCGTAGCCGTAGGGAGGCACGTACTCGACGTTGTCGCGGATGCACCGGTCCACCGCCTCGTCGAACAGCTCCGGCGGCACCACCGGCATCGCGAGCCGCTCGGCGCCGCTCTGCAGCCGTGCGGCGTTGGCGTGCGAGTTGAAGACGCGCACGAGGCCGTCCTTGCAGTGGAAGGCCTTGAGGCCCTCAAACAGCCCCTGGCCGTAGTGCAGCACGTTGGACAGCCCGTGGATCGTCACGGTGAACTCGGGCGAGGACTCACCCGCGTCCCAGCCGCGCTCGGCGCTCCAGTTGTACCGGATCATCCGAGCCGTCGGCGTCGCATTGAAGCCGAGGGTCTCCCACTCCGGGAGCGGCGGCGCGGTCGCGTATAGCCGACGGCGAGAGGCCGCGCGGCTGAGCGGCCGCGACGCTCTCCGCAGCATCGAGCCGTGATCAGGGCAAGGGCGACCTCGGCAAAAGAATTCTCAGCACTTCGCGACGAGGTGGATATCCTTTCGCCGCGTTGGGTAGCGAGGATTGGTGTGACGCGCAGGCGTGTTTTCTGACGGCCGACCGTCAGTGCACGGAGTTGCCCCTTCTCCGACTGCCCCGGCTAGTTCACGAGTTTCGCGGGAGTGACCCCTTCGCCCCCCGAGACCTAGCGCGGGTGGGTTGGAGGGGGCTCGCTGCAGGGAAGGGCGGTGTAAGAAGCCGATCCCCGTAGTCCGCCCCGCTCCTCCCCATCGGGCCGCATGAGCGGCCACGCCTCGCAGATTCGTTTTCGCGCCTGGGTCAGGCGCGCGGGGCATCCCCCGGGTCGCTCGACCAGCGATCCGAAGAGTGGCCGCTATGCGATGCGTGCGCCGCCGCACGATGGGGTGCGTGGTTGCTCTGCCCGGCGCTGCAGGGCGCCGAGCCGCCTCTCCGCTGGCGTGCAGGTCGGGATGGGTCTGGTGGTGGGTTGTGAGCGGGCGAGGCGCGCCTCATCAGCCGCTGTCTCGTCGGCCATGCCTGCCAAGATGCTCTCGACAGCGCGCACAGAGGTCTCAGGGCTGCGCGCGGTCCGCACAGAGGTCTCAGACGGCCTCCGACCGGCCTGCGCAAGGGAGGGTGAGGTGGTTGATCAGAAAAGTGCGGCGGCGACGGTGCCGCAAGCCTTGCGCCGCAAGCATTCGGGAGGCGTGTGGGCCGCGGGACACAAGGCACCGAAGAGGGGCTGCTTTAGGTCAGATCCGCTGGGAGTCCCAGCTGTGTGCAGGGGCCCACCCCGCACACAGCGGGTCCCCAAGGGTGAATCAGAGGTGTACGACGAGATTTTTTTGCGGTCAGTCAGTCAGTGTCACACACGTCCTAGCATGGACGACGGGGCACACGCACTGCTCGCGGAACACAGGGCAGTACACACGAGGCGTTGTGTGCGTTCTCAAGGAAAGGCATCACCACAGACAAAAGTATAGTCAGAGGGGCAGGCAGCAGTGCCAGTGGGGACCGCCACTCACGGCCCCCGCGAGCGCCTGCAGCGAGATGTCCATCGCTGCATTGGTTTTCGCCAAGCATGAGGCATGAGCGCATTGGTTTAGTGCGCGCAATGCGCGGGGAGGGCGGTCTAGCCTTCGCCGGCATGGCAAAGAAGGCGTCTCGGGCGGGCGCCTCCGCCCCTGAGGGTCAGGCCCCTGACGCCTGAGCCTCTGTTCTCCACACTCCAGCGCGTGCCGAGACCCCGGAGCCCGGTAATTGGGTAGAAAATGCGGGGGAAATAGCAGAGATCAGTAAGTACAAAACTGGACAAGATCGATGTTATAATCAAATTGAGATAAATAGTAGGCACTGTAGCCGCGGACCATCGCGCGCTCTAGGACAATTGTAGCCGCAAAAAGTCAAAAGCTGCCGGTGCCGCGGGAGCCGTCGCCGCGCTCGATCGACGGCGCGTGCGCCGCATTGAGCTCGTGCAGGGCCGCCTCGATGGGCTCGCAGAGGTCGCTGAGCCGTTCGGCGAGCGCGCGGGCGGAGCCCGGGAGGCGCGAGAGCCGCCCCTCGGCGGCGCGCACCGCCTGCTTCTGCGCGTGCAGCTGCTGGCGCAGCTCGAGCGCCTCGCGGCTGCGCGCCTCTGCGGCCGTCTGGTGGCTCGCCGCCGCCGCACGCGCCGCCTCCAGCTCCGTCGACAGCGCCGCCTCGCGCTTGCGCGCCGTGGCAAGCTCGGTGCGCGCGCCGCTCAGCGCCGCGTCCGCTCCGGCGCGTGCCTCGCGGAGGGACGCAACCTCGGCAGCGCGCGCCTCGAGCGCCGTGGCCGACTCGCGCGCCGCGTCGGCACGCGCCGCCGCGTCGCGCCTCGCCTCGTCGAGCTGCGAGCGCAGGGCCGCCGCGCCGCTCTTGGCGGTCGCGAGCTCCTCGGCCTGGCGGGCGGGCGGGCGAGGGGGGGGGAGTTTGGGGGGGGGGGGAGGGGGGGGGCTGCGCGAGGCCCAAACGGCGGCGGCGGCTTGCCTGCGCTGCGATCCGCTCCTCGTTGCGCTTGGCCGCCGCATCCCGCACCGCCAGGCTCTCGGAGAGGGTTGTGAGGGTCCTCCTGTTCTGCTCCGCCTCCTCGGCCGCCCGCCGCAGCGCTGCCTGCTCTGCCGCGAGATCCGACCGCGCGGCGCGGCTCGCCTAGAAGGCCAAAAAGGTTCTAGAAGGTTCCTAGAAGGTCTAGAAGGTCCGCACGCGCGGCGCGGCTCGCCTCCGCAGCCTCGCCCGCCCGCCTCGCCTCCGCCTTCCTCGCCTCCTCCGCCTCGGCCCGCGCCGCCTCCGCCCTCGCCAGCTGCGCCCGCACCTCCCTCTCCGACGCCTCGCACTCGCCCTGCGCGCGCGCGGACGCAATCGCTCGCGCCTCCGCCTCGGCCGCCGCCGCCTCCGCCGCCTCGACGCGCCCCTTGAGCTGCCTCGCCTCGGCCGCGGCGCCCTCCGCGGCGGCGGCGGCCGTCTGCGCCGCCTCCGAAGAGCGCGCCTCGAGCTCCGCCACACGCGCCTCTGCCGCCGCCGCCCGCGCCTCCGCCGGATCGCCGCCACCTCGCTCGCCCGCAGTCGAGACCAGCCGGCGAGTCGACGCCGCCTGCGCCGCCGGCCTCGCCGCCGCCGCCTCGCCAAAACCGCCACCGCCGCCACCTCCACCGCCGCCGCCACCACCACCGACGCTGCCGCCGCCGCCGTCCTCGTCCCGCGCCGCGCCGCCGCGCGCCGACGACTGGGACTGCGACGGGAAGGAGAAGACGTCGGCCGGCGCCGTCGCTCGTCCGCCCGCACCTCCGCCCGCACCGCTCACGCCCGCACCGCTCAAGCCCGCACCGCCGCCCTCCGCCGCGCGGGCCCGCTTCCGAGGCTGCGCGGCGGGCGGCACCTCCTCCGCCGCGCCTCCCCCGCCGGCCCGCTGGTGCGGGTGCGCCTCGATCCTCCGCAGCACGGGCCCGAGCCGCAGCAGGAGGGAGCCGTCCGCCCACACGCCGCTGCCCGCGTAGCCTCCGACCACCGCTAGCGCCGGCCCCTGCGAGCGACGCTCGAGCAGCGCGGCGCCGTGCGACCCGCGAGCGACGCCGGCCGCGCCTCCCGCCGGGGCGGGGTTGGCGGGTGGCGGAGGGAGCCACTCGAGCCGAGCGGCGTCGAATGCGAGCAGGCCTCCTGCAGGGGGGGGCGGGCTCCAGCAGGCTGAGGGAGGCAGCCGAGCGGCGATGGTGAGGCGATGCGGCGGCGGGGAGAAGGGGGGGGGGGTTGGGGGTCGTCGCCTGTCCGGCCGGTGGTTGCGCGCGAGCCGCCTCCCCCCTCAGCCGGCCTCTCGACCTACGGACGCGGCTCGGACACGTCGTGGGGACGTGTCCTGGACATGTCCCTCCCTCGGCCGGCCTCTCGACCTACGGACGCGGCTCGGACACGTCGTGGGGACGTGTCCTGGACATGTCCCCCCCTCGGCCGGCCTCTCGACCTACGGACGCGGCTCGGACACGTCGTGGGGACGTGTCCTGGACATGTCCCTCCCTCGGCCGGCCTCTCGACCTACGGACGCGGCTCGGACACGTCGTGGGGACGTGTCCTGGACATGTCCCTCCCTCGGCGTGCCACTTGGACCCGCCCGCCGAAGAGGAGGACGGTCGAGCCTGGCAAACAAGCAGCCTCCGGTGAGAGCTTGGCTGGGGGGCAGCCGCAAGGCGAGGGCAGCCGGGCCGTGCGACACGGCCGAGTGCGACGAGCGGCCTCCTCCCGGGCATTGGTGCTGCGCGGGCGGGACGGCGTCCCAGCTGAGCGAGGCGAGGTCGAGGGCAAACATGACGGGCGCGCAGACGGCGTCCACGTCGGAGCGGCCGCCAAAGAGGAGGACGCGCCTGGGGAGGTTCCGAGAAGCTTCGCGGACGGGAGGGGGAGGGGGCAGGGCAGGGAGGAGGAGGGACGCGGCAGGGAAGCGGCGAGGCGAGGGGGCGGCTGCGCGCGCCCGGCGGCGCAGGCGGCGGAGTGGTAGCAGCGCGGAGAGGGGACTGCTGCCGCGCCGCCGCCCGTGCGCACCCTGCTCCACGTGGGCGTGGCGACCTACGGGGTCGCGTTCCCGACGCGTCGTGCGCCGAGCCGCAGTCCCGCTCCTCCCACCGCCCACGCCTCTGCCGCACCGACAGGAGCCACAGGTCGTCCAGCACGGCGCCGCCCTCGCCGCAGCCGCCGTGGACTAGCAGCCGGGGCGGGGCACTCACGAGCGCCGCCGCGTGCGCGCCGCGCGCCGGCGGCGGCTCGCCGCGGCTCTCGACGCACACCCAGGCCTGGTCCTCGCCGCGAAACTGCCAGACGTCGTTGAGGTACGAGACAGGGTTGCCTTCGTCCGCCGCCGCGCCGCTGCTGGCGCGCGAGCGGCGGCGCGGCCGCTTTGGAGGCGCCGTCGCGCCTCCAAACACGAGGAAGGCGCGCGAGTCGATGGCGGTGGCGGTGTGGAAGGCACGCCGCTGCGGCCACGAGGCGGAAGCGCCGCGAAGGAGCCGGCGCCACGTCATGGCGCCGTCCGTCGCGTCGAGCACGTGCAGATCGTCGAGATACTCGTCCGCGCTGCCCGCGCCTAACCGCGGGGAGGGATGACCGGTCGGCGCGGCGCGGGGCACGCGGGTGTGGCGCTGGCCGTCGCACCGCCGCTGCCGAGGCGCGCAGCGGCATCAATGCCACCAAACACGTAGAGCAGCGCGCGGTCGCGCGTCCTGAGCGCGGCGCAGGCCAGGCCGTGGCGCATCGTGGGCGGGACGCCGCCGGCCTCGAGCCTTTCCCAGCCAGCCTCCGCCTCGCTAGCGACCATTGCTGTGGAAAAAGAATTGTTTATCGATCAACACTTTCGATAGACCGAAAGTAAGATCGTTCGGTGCAGAAACCCCGGCCATGCCCATGTAACGCAATTGTGCTCGATTGTTTTGATTTTTTGGTCGAGAAGTGTCTCCAAGTCTTCTGGACCCATCGATGGCCGTCGCCTCGACGCCGCTCGTCGCGGCACCATCGTGCCCGGCCTGGGCGAAGCATCGTCGCGGGCGCCAGCCGCAGTTCGACGGCAAGCCGTGCGAGCCTGCCGAGGAGGAGGACATGTGGCTGTGCCTGGCCGACGGCCGCGCGCGCAGCACCGCCGACCTGAAGCGCCTGGCGACAGCCGCTCGGGTGCGAGCGAAACGAGCAGGAGATGAAGCCGCCGCGAACACGCGCGATCGGCAGGCGCGCGACCAGCGCCGCCGGCAGCGTGAGCAGCACGACCGGCGCGCAGCGCCGGCGGTCGCCAAGACCGTGCGCCCACAACGCGGCCAGTGCGGCTGCCCGGCGCACGCGGTGTGCGGCATGTGCGTCGACCAGGGCAAGCTCGCCGCGGCCGAGCAGGCGGCCATCGACCTGGAGACGCGCTTCCACGCCTCGACGAACGTCGTCATGGACCTGGAGCGGCCCGAGGACAAGACGGCGGCGCTGCTGCAGCGCTGCGTGCACGTCTCCGACGAGACGAAGCGGCGGCTGCTGGGCGAGTGGAGCGACGAGCGCATGGCGCACGCGCTGCCGCTGCACGCATGCGTTAGAAAAGGAGTTGCACGTGTTGATCGCCGCGGGAGCCCTCTTATTTTTTCTTTTGTTTCTAATTTTGGCCCCAAAACAGCCTCAGACTCAGCTCAGAGCCCAAAAAATGATGATTTTAGCGGAGTTTTCCCCGAAAAATAGAGAGGAAAACAGAGAGTGTTGTAGAGAAAAAAGGAAAGGATGGGTGCCTTCCTTCGGGGACACACAATTCCAGAAATGGTGGTGTCCCCGCTCCTCGCTCGCCCGGGCGGAGGGCATGGCCGCGGAGGAGGCGAGTACACGCTTGCCAGGCCTTCCTCCGACAGCCTCTCGGGCAGACTGAGGGTCGGCTTTGCGTGGCGTGGCCCGTACGCTGCGCTGCGCAAAGCTGCGTATGCGGAGGGAGCATCCTGTGCTTCCACTGGGAGGTGCGCACCTCCTGCAGCTGATGGAAGGCCGTGCCGCCGCTCGCCTGCTCCGTGGACACCTCATCCACGTACACTGTGCCGAACACGCCGAGGTCGGACAAGGCACCGAGGATGCGGCGCCACGACGCGGCCAAGATGGACAGCCGCAGGACGCTGAGTCTGTCAAAGTAGTTGGCTACAGCGGGATCGGGCTCACAGAACGGGAGCAGTGCACTGATGGCGGCCCACTGCGGAATCTGGACCCACGACCGTTGCATCCCTGGAGGAGGAGGGGGCAGATTGAGGAGGGCCGGATTTCCCACCGCCGACCACGGAATGAAGCGCCGGGTAGAGGATACCACTGATGAGTCGACGGGAACCACCAGTGGTTTTGCGGGATCGGGGTTCTGCTCGGCCGGAATGCTGAGCTCGGCGACGGTGAGGTCCGGCATCGCGGCGCCGGTCGACTCGTCGAGGCTCGAGGGCTGCCTCTCGACTTTACTCCCGCGTCACAACGAAAGCACGAGAGCGTGCACGACAGACAGAGCGACGGCGCAGCGCACTGCCGTCCAGCTAAAAAGCGGCGGCCGACGGTTGCTGCGCAAAGTGATCAGTTCTAAAATAGGTGCCGGGGCCCAACGGATAGATGAATCCGGGGCACCCTCCGCTCGAAACCCTGGCTGGGGGTTCGAGGTGGCCCCCACCCGGGCCTCCCGTCAAAGGGACTGCGGCAGAAGACGCCCAATCTTGCACAAGTGTAAGAAACATACGGTGCGGAGGCTCCGAGGAGCCCTCGCCTGGCTGCCGGGGTCTAGAGTAAAGGTCGTGCCTTAGGTGTGCGCAAAAAGCAGGACACGAGTGGTGAGCACACACACACACGCAGGACCCTCGTCGCGACGAAAGGAGAAGAGAAAACGAGCTCGCGTGACACGATTGAGAGAAAGAAGAAACTCAGCCCACTTAATCGCCACGATGGCTGAGGAAAGGAGGTGAGTTCGGGCCGGCCCTCGTGTCTGCCGCCACGCTTTCCAAGTGCTCTCCTCTTCGGCTGGCAGACCCGGCGGGTTGTGGAATCCTTGTTTCGGACTTGTCACATGACACGTTCCCCGGGACCAACCCAAGATGCAAAAAATATTCCAAAGCCATCAGGGTGGGTGACACCCTTCTTGCTCCTCAAGCGCCTCTTCCCGCCGATGGTCGTCGCCGCGCCAGCACTGTCCACGGCCGCCAAGCGTGTGCTCGTCCTCGGCTGGTTCGGGAGCACGCCAAGCGCTATGAGGCCGATTGCCGACATGTGCGCCGGCGCACAGGGCCCCGAACCCGTAGCATCTTGCGTATCCAACCGCTCGGCGACCGCCTCCCGCAGGTACTCGCAGCTCGGCTATGAGCCCACGCTGCTACCGTGCGAGCGCAAGGACGCGCTGCGCTCGATGTGGTACCCGTCCTGGCGAAAGATGATCAAGGAGGGTCCGCCGGCAGAGGTGCTCGAGAGCGGTGAGTTCGATCGCGTGCACCTCTTCAGCGGCGCGGTATTCAAGTACTACTGCTGGATGAAGGGCGGCAAGGGCGAGAGCCTTGGCCACTCGGAGATCGTCTTCGACTCGACTCCCTTCCTGCCGACGCCCGGCCAACTCTGGTCGTTTACGGGCGGCATCGCCGGGTCGTCGCCGACGGCGCAGCGGCTCCTGCGCATGCCCGGGTCGCGCCGGGTGTTCGAGACCGGGATCAACCTCGCGTGGAAGTCGACCGGGTACCGCTACAAGAAGCGGCTCGCCGAGTTCGAGGATGAGCTCGACTGCGGCAGGAGGAAGCTCGTCCTGCTCGGCGGCGCAGACTCGATGGTCGACCCAGAGGTGGTCGAGCGGCAGGTGGGTCGGTGGAGGGCCTCGGGGACGGATGTCGCGCTCCACCGCTTCGACGGCGTCGGCCACGTCCTCGCGCACCGCCGGCGGCCGAAGCCATACTTGTCTGCGCTCGCCGGCGAGGCGGCGGCGGAGGAGGCTGCCGCTCCGGCGGCGGCGAAGCAGGCAGCCCGAGCCAAGCACGCGGTGCTGCAGCCGTACCCCGGGGACGTTGGCTTCATCCCCCAAGCTTTGCCCAGCCCTGCCTTCCCTTGACCGCTCGCCTCGGCTCGGCTCGGACCGGGCGCCTCCATCTCTCCCCTCCACCCCTCTCTGTGTCTCTGCGCGCCCCTCACCTCATCCCCTTCCCTCCCCCCTCCTCTCCCCACGCATGCACGGTGCACCTGGAGGAGCGTGACGGCTACCAATCGCGCCGTGAGGCACGAGTCGCCAGAGAGGGCGAGAAAGCCTTGGCGAGCTGACTGTAGAGTTGACCCAAGCCTCGGCCCACTCGCAAGGGATGTGGTTTTTTGGCTTCAGTGTGTGTAAGTGCGCGGGTATTAGCGATTCCTCTAGTTGTGCAAGTTGTGTGTAATATTCTTTCTACGATTGTGTGAGCAGACTCTCTCATCGCCTGCTGAAAGAACCCATACCGCTGGCGCCTCCGTTCATCAGACCGCGCGTGCTGCCCGCTTGCCCGGTGCAAGCTCGCGGATGCGCCCCTCCCCCTGCGCGGTCAAACGCGGGAGATCCGCCCTTGGAACCGCCTCCGCTCCGGGCTCCCACCGGAGAGGCCTGCAGAGTCAGTGCGTCCCAGGGCTGGGAAACCTCGTTGAGTGAGCGGGCTCGCGCCTAAAGAGAGGCGAGCACACAGTGCGTGAGCGGGGCGAAAAGTCGAAAAGTGTGCCACCAGGAGAAAGGAGCTGGGCGGCTCACGTCGTACTCGACCTGCTGCGCGCGGTTCTCGGTGTCTGATCCGCAGCGGTCCGCAGCGAACGCGCGCCACCACGCTTTCGCCACCGAGTCGAGCCCAGCGTCAGTGTATTGATACTGCCATCGGGGGAGGCCCCGGTGAAGGACCATCAGCCGGAAGTAGTCGACAAAGGAGCTGGCGATGAAGGACCAGCTGCAAGAGGCGTCTTGGAACCAGACCTGCGCGCGACCCTCTCCTCCGGCGTAGAGCAAGCACACGCGGCCCGATGAGGTGCTTGCGTCGAGCTCCACAGCCCGGAGTTGCGCCTCTGACGGCAGCTCCGGCCGCCTGCCGCGAGCAGTCGGGCGACGGGTCGGCTGCCGCTGATGAAGGCGCGGCCCATCAACCGAGCTAGGGCGCACCTCTCCCCCGTGGCGGTAAGGAAGGCGCTGTCGGGCACCGGCCTGAGATCCGCCAGCCGAGCGAGGTGCCTGTGCGGGTGGAGTATCAAAATCACACGCTTTGGGGGGAGTGGATAGCTTGACAGGCGACGACAGAGGGTCTGTCTGTGGCACAATCTCGTCGGTCACATGTGGCCGATCGGCAGTCGTTGGCGGCAGTGAAGGACGCTCCACCGCAGCAGCAGCCCGTCTGAGGATAGGAGGAATGCCTGAGCGGGGAGGGTGGTGCGGGCATCAGGCTCGCCGACTGCCGACGTGATCGGACGTCGCGGCGTGGCGGACACTCTGGGAGCTAGTCGTCTAGCCTTGTAGTCGTTGGGCAGCCGCAGCGGAGAATGCTGCCTATTGTGCATGTCGCCAGCCGCTGTGAGCCGACTGGCCCGTGCCGCCCTGATCGCCGAGCGTGCGCACCGCTCCCACTCTGCGATGGACGCTGCGCTGCACTTTGGGCGCTCCTCCAGCTCGACGCACTCCACGCTTGGCAGCGCCTGGAGTGTGGCGCAAACCTCCCGGACGACGTCCAGCATGTGGGGTGGTGTGTGCTCGATCTCGTAACGACAACGGGCGGGAACTCCGCCGAGCAAAATTTAGACATCGGAATGGGACGACGGGGGCCCGCCACCACACCGACAGGGAGAAGGGGTTTCTGATTTCTTTCGCGATGATCTCGGTAAAGGGGGAATGTCACGGTACCCAGAGATTTGCCTCTTCGATGCGCCGTCTCTCTGGGTACCTCGGGCTCGCAGAGCTCGAGCCGGAGAGCAAGTCGCCTCCCGCGCCTCTCGTCGCTGCGCCCGCTCCAGCCGCCGCTGCTGGCGCTCCCGACTTCTCTCTCGTCTCCGACCCGGCTGGCGGCTATGCTGCAGCAGTCGGCGCCGGATCGAAGAAGGCACAAGCGTCCGCCGGCAAGGTCTTCGGCCTCGGCATCTTAGCGGGTACACACATCGGCTTCGGCGCCTATCTCGCCGTGGCCATCGGCGCCGCTTGCCCCGGCCTCCACGCCTCCAATCCGGGCCTCCAGAAGATGGTTTTCGGCGCATTCGGCCTGCCATTCGGATTATTCATGATCTCGATGTCCGGCGCAGAGCTTTATACGGGCAACGCGGCCCTCGTGCCGATGGCGTGGCTGGAGGGGAAGGCCACCGCCGCTCAGGTCGTCCGCAACCTCGGAGGTGTACTGCCCGCCCCGCTGCCAGCCTCTCCCACGCCATCCAGGTCTCCCGCCACATTACCCCTCTGCCCCCACTCTCCAGAGCCTGATGGGGCAATTTACAGCGCCCCTCTGCCCCCACACTCCACAGCCTCGTGGGCCGGCAACCTGCTCGGAAGCATCCTCCTCGCGGCGCTGGTGACTGCCGGCGGCACGCTCGGCGAGGCGGCCGCCGCTCAAAAGATTGCCTTCGGAAAGACGCACGAGCCGCTGCTCGTCGTCCTCGTACGCGCCGTCCTCTGCAACTGGCTCGTCTGTATGGCCACGTACATGTCCCTCCAGGCCAAAGACACGACCGGCAAATTTGTCGCCATCTGGCTGCCCATCTCGGCCTTCGTCGCGCTGGGGCTGGAGCACACCGGCAGCACACACCACACACCCCGCCCCTCGGCCCTTCCTCGCGAGCTCGCTCCTCACGCGCCCCATATCCGCGACCACAGTCGCAAACATGTTCCTGCTTCCCCTCGGCATCCTCAACGGGGCGGACACGTCGTGGACCGAGGCGCTCGTCCACAACTTGCTGCCCGTGACGCTCGGCAACACCGCCGGCGCGCTCCTCGGCGTGGCGCTTCCCTTCTCCTTCGGCTTCGGCGCAGTCGGCAAGAAGCTCCTCGGGTCGGCTGCCCCGCCGCTGATCTCCGACGCCGCACGGTCGTTTGCTTCGTCGCACACCTCGTCTGCGCGCGACAACGCAGGCAACCAGGCCACCGATCTCGTGTGAGGGGCACACCTCTGTCTCGCGCACGCTGTTGTGGTACGTGCAAAAGTGCCGGCTATCACTGCGCCATGCCGCGGCCTGCCTGACTGTGCGGCCAGCCGTGTATGTACAATTTCCGATTCTCATTTACTGACGCAGCACATGCTAAAATGAAAACATTGGTAACGTAGGCATGCACATTGCACAAAGTGAACACAAATCACAAGACACCCCGCTGAGATATAAAACATCAAGAGAACAGCGCAGCGGACTTTTAGCGACGCCTACGGCGGCGGCTCACAGGGGGCGCCACAGGGGGCGGCGGCGAGGGCGACGCCGAGGGTGGCGGCGGTGAGGGCGACGCCGAGGGTGGCGGCGGCGAGGGCGGCGGCGGCGACGGCTCGGGCTGCTCTGGCGAGGGCGGGGGCGGCGGGGATGGCTCTGGTGACGAGGGCGGCGGCGGCGACGGCTCTGGCGACAAGGGCGAGGGTGGAGGCGGCGGGGATGGCTCTGGTGACGAGGGCGGCGGCGGCGACGGCTCTGGCGAGGGCGGCGGCGGCGAGGGCGGTGGCGGCGAGGGTGGCGGCGACGGAGGGGGCGACGGCGGGGGCGGCGTGGGCGGAGGCGGCGTGGGCGGCGGCGGCGGCGGCGGCGGCGGCGACGGCTCTGGCGACAAGGGCGAGGGTGGGGGCGGCGGGGATGGCTCTGGTGACGAGGGCGGCGGCGGCGACGGCTCTGGCGAGGGCGGCGGCGGCGAGGGCGGTGGCGGCGAGGGTGGCGGCGACGGAGGGGGCGACGGCGGGGGCGGCGTGGGCGGAGGCGGCGTGGGCGGCGGCGGCGAGGGCGGCGGCGGCGACGGCTCGGGCTGCTTTGGCGAGGGCGGGGGCGGCGGCGACGGCTCTGGCGAGGGCGGCGGCGGCGAGGGCGGTGGCGGCGAGGGTGGCGGCGACGGAGGGGGCGAGGGCGGTGGTGGGCTGGGCGGCGGTGGCGACGGAGGTGGAGGGCTCGGTGGCGGAGGCGAAGGCGGCGGCGGGCTTGGTGGCGGCGGGCTAGGAGGCGGCGGCGAGGGTGGCGGCGGGCTAGGAGGCGGAGGTGACGGCGGCGGTGGCGAAGGTGGCGGCGGCGAGGGCGGGGGTGAGGGCGGCGGGGGCGATGGTGGAGGAGGCGAGGGTGGCGGTGGTGACGGAGGCGGCGGCGACGGCGGCGGCGGCGACGGTGGCGGTGGTGAGGGCGGAGGCGGCGAGGGTGGCGGCGGAGACGGAGGTGGCGGCGACGGAGGAGGTGGTGACGGCGGAGGCGGCGAGGGCGGCGGTGGCGAGGGTGGCGGCGGCGAGGGTGGCGGCGGCGACGGAGGAGGTGGCGACGGCGGCGGTGGCGACGGCGGTGGCGGCGATGGAGGTGGAGGCGACGGCGGCGGCGGCGATGGCGGCGGCGATGGCGGCGGCGATGGCGGCGGAGGGCTTGGTGGAGGTGGCGATGGCGGCGGGGGGCTTGGAGGTGGCGGCGAGGGCGGCGGGGACGGCGGCGGTGGCGACGGCGGCGGCGGCGACGGCGGCGGCGGCGAAGGGGGTGGGGGGGAAGGCGGCGGCGGCGAGGGCGGTGGCGGCGACGGAGGGGGCGACGGCGGCGGCGGAGAAGGTGGCGGTGGCGAAGGCGGTGGCGAGGGGGGTGGCGGCGATGGCGGAGGCGAGGGAGGCGGCGGCATGACATATTCAAATTCCTGACTAGCATGGTTCCACAG
>NW_005200774.1:115168-116862 GCF_000372725.1 Emiliania huxleyi CCMP1516 | reverse complement strand
CTCAATCGAGGTGATCTTCGGCGTCCCGGCTTCCCAGACATTGGTGTCGACGGCGAGGATGAGGTCCGAGCGGGTCAGGCCGCCGACAAGCGCGGAGTTGTTGCCACTGAGGTCGAGGGTCGCAATCAGCCTGGTCTCTGATGTGAGAGCATCGGGCGGCGCGGGCGGCGCGGGAGCGACATTCCGCCCCACCTCTCCCGCCGGCGGTGTGCGCTGCCCAAGCCCGAGGCCGAGGCCAGTGCCGAGAGCTACGGCAAGGACGATCGAAGCGCCGAGGGCAACCCACACACGCCTGGAGGTGCGGCTGCAGCCCTCGTCGACGCGCTTGCGCGCCCGCGAGTAGGCGCTCCTCGCCTCGAGCGAGGCCTCCGCCTCGTCGGTGCCGCCCCACCCCCCCTTGCCGCCAAGCGCAGAGCCGGACTGCCCCTCCCGCCACGGGGCCTCTTTGACGGCGTCGTCGCTCGGCGCCTCGTCGTCGCTGGGCGTGGGCATAACGAGGACAAACTCATGCCGAGAGGGCGCGCCCGGCGAGGGCGGCCGGTCCGACTTAGTGGATATGCTCCACAAGTCTGACGACTCTGCCGACGGGAGCGGCGGACGGCGCGGCTGCGGCGTTGGCGGCTCCTGCGGCCCGTCCGAGTCCGAGTCGGAAGTGCCCGAGTCCACCTTCAAGCCGGAGGAAGACGAAGACGTCATGAAGCGGCCCGCGGCCGTGACGTCGTCGCTCGAGCGGCGGTCTGACGGCGGCTCGGGCGGGTGCGGAGAGACCGACGGCCTGTGCCCTTGCGAGGCTCTCGCCCGCGTCAGCTTTGCCCTCCGGACACGCTCGAGCGCAGTGGAGCTCGCACGCGACCGCCGCACCTCGCCGTCCGAGTCGGCCGCCCTGGAGTCGCTGGAGCTGACACGCGAGCGCCGGGCGTCGCTCGTGCCGTCCGAGTCGACTGTCGGGCTTCCGGTGCTGAGCCGTTGGCTGAGGGCCGCCTCGTCCGCCTCTGCGGGCAAGGACGGCGGTTCGGCCCACGGCACGTCCCCCTCCACCCGCAGGCCCGACGACTCCACAGGGAGAAGGCGTGGCGCCTCCTCATCGTGCTCCGGAGGCGACGGCAGCTCCGGCGTAAGCGGAGGCTCCCGCAGGCCCGACGACTCCACAGGGAGAAGGCGTGGCGCCTCCTCATCGTGCTCTGGCGGCGACGGCTCCGGCGTAAGCGGAGGCTCGTGCTCGGGGAAGTCCAACCCAACACCTGGCGACGGCTCTTGCGGGTCAACCTCTTGCTGAGACGACCTCTCGCTCGAAGAGGAATAGACGGCGTCGCTCAGCTGCACGGGGGTTGCCGCTTCGGCAACCTCTGTGGGCATGGCGGCTGGCGGCGACCATATGACATCGCCTGTGACAGGGTCGAACTTCACGCCGGTGGATCTGAGACCGTTTGGCATCGCGGCTGGTCTGCTGCAGCGACTCGGTCGGGCGAGCCGCCAAGTGTTCAACCTCACCAACCATTATTTCCGCTATGTGTTTTTTTTGACGGCATTTTTTGTCTTTTCTCGCCAGGGCGGCTGCTGGTCTACAAAAACACAAATGCCCGGACCCAACCTGTTCACAGTGCAGGAAACCTAGAGCCCACGGTTCCCTAGGGTCACCTCGTGAAAAAACAACCCTTTTCCTGGCTCACAAGCTAAAGATGTTCACGGGCCCC
>NW_005200774.1:0-115068 GCF_000372725.1 Emiliania huxleyi CCMP1516 | reverse complement strand
GGCGGATGTGAAGGCTGAGGCGCCGAGGGCGGCGGAGGCCTAGGCGGAGCTGGTCTGGGCGGTGGAGGCGATGGTGGAGGTGGTGAAGGCGGCGGAGGCGAGGGCGGCGGCGACGGGGGCGGCGGCGACGGGGGCGGCGGCGAGGGCGGCGGTGGCGAGGGCGGCGGCGACGGCGGCGGCGGTGAGGGCGGCGGTGGTGAAGGCGGCGGAGGCGATGGAGGTGGCGGTGAGGGGGGTGGTGGACTCGGCGGCGGCGGCGAGGGCGGGGGAGGTAACGGTGGCACGGGCGGGCTCGGTGGCGGCGGACTGGGTGGTGGCGGCGATGGCGGCGGTGATGGTGGCGGCGGCGAGGGCGGTGGCGGTGAGGGTGGCGGCGGGCTCGGTGGCGGCGGACTGGGTGGTGGCGGCGATGGCGGCGGTGATGGTGGCGGCGGCGAGGGCGGTGGCGGTGAGGGTGGCGGCGGGCTCGGTGGCGGCGGACTGGGTGGTGGCGGCGATGGCGGCGGTGATGGTGGCGGCGGCGAGGGTGGAGGCGGCGAGGGCGGTGGACTCGGGGGTGGCGGCGAGGGCGGCGGCGGCGAGGGCGGCGGCGGCGAGGGAGGTGGGCTCGGGGGCGGAGGTGAGGGCGGCGGCGGCGAGGGCGGCGGAGGCGAGGGCGGAGGCGACGGCGGTGGCGACGGCGGTGGCGGCGACGGAGGCGGAGGGGAAGGCGGCGGCGACGGCGGCGGCGACGGCGGCGGCGATGGCGGCGGCGACGGCGGCGGAGGGCTCGGTGGAGGTGGCGATGGTGGTGACGGAGGCGGAGATGGCGGGAAGATGCTCACCCCCTGCGTGGCCACGAGGTCCAGAGGGTCGCCCTCGGACACCTCGACGATCGACGCAAGGGCGCTTGCGACGGCGTTCTCCTGCGCGCTGAGGATGTTGGCGGCCTCTTCCTCGAGGTTCTCGCGGTTGGACGGCGCCGCGATTGTGCTCGTCACCACCTTGACGCTGGTCAGGGCCACCGAAGCAACCTCGACGCCCACAAAGTCAGGGAGGCGCGCCACCGGCCGGTCCGCCGCAATCAGCTCCGCCACAACGGTGCCGATAAAGCGCGACGTCTCGCTGAGCCGCCGCTGGCCCGAGGGCGAGGCCGTCGCAGTGCAGTCGCCGTAGTCGCTGGCAGGGAACGCGCTTGCGCTGCAAAGGAGCGTCTGCCAGTCGCCAGTCCACGGCTCGGCTGCCGCGCCAACTCCTGCCGTGTCAGAGGGCCTCTCCGCGACCACATCGAAGCTCTGCGACACCTCAATCGAGGTGATCTTCGGCGTCCCGGCTTCCCAGACATTGGTGTCGACGGCGAGGATGAGGTCCGAGCGGGTCAGGCCGCCGACAAGCGCGGAGTTGTTGCCACTGAGGTCGAGGGTCGCAATCAGCCTGGTCTCTGATGTGAGAGCATCGGGCGGCGCGGGCGGCGCGGGAGCGACATTCCGCCCCACCTCTCCCGCCGGCGGTGTGCGCTGCCCAAGCCCGAGGCCGAGGCCAGTGCCGAGAGCTACGGCAAGGACGATCGAAGCGCCGAGGGCAACCCACACACGCCTGGAGGTGCGGCTGCAGCCCTCGTCGACGCGCTTGCGCGCCCGCGAGTAGGCGCTCCTCGCCTCGAGCGAGGCCTCCGCCTCGTCGGTGCCGCCCCACCCCCCCTTGCCGCCAAGCGCAGAGCCGGACTGCCCCTCCCGCCACGGGGCCTCTTTGACGGCGTCGTCGCTCGGCGCCTCGTCGTCGCTGGGCGTGGGCATAACGAGGACAAACTCATGCCGAGAGGGCGCGCCCGGCGAGGGCGGCCGGTCCGACTTAGTGGATATGCTCCACAAGTCTGACGACTCTGCCGACGGGAGCGGCGGACGGCGCGGCTGCGGCGTTGGCGGCTCCTGCGGCCCGTCCGAGTCCGAGTCGGAAGTGCCCGAGTCCACCTTCAAGCCGGAGGAAGACGAAGACGTCATGAAGCGGCCCGCGGCCGTGACGTCGTCGCTCGAGCGGCGGTCTGACGGCGGCTCGGGCGGGTGCGGAGAGACCGACGGCCTGTGCCCTTGCGAGGCTCTCGCCCGCGTCAGCTTTGCCCTCCGGACACGCTCGAGCGCAGTGGAGCTCGCACGCGACCGCCGCACCTCGCCGTCCGAGTCGGCCGCCCTGGAGTCGCTGGAGCTGACACGCGAGCGCCGGGCGTCGCTCGTGCCGTCCGAGTCGACTGTCGGGCTTCCGGTGCTGAGCCGTTGGCTGAGGGCCGCCTCGTCCGCCTCTGCGGGCAAGGACGGCGGTTCGGCCCACGGCACGTCCCCCTCCACCCGCAGGCCCGACGACTCCACAGGGAGAAGGCGTGGCGCCTCCTCATCGTGCTCCGGAGGCGACGGCAGCTCCGGCGTAAGCGGAGGCTCCCGCAGGCCCGACGACTCCACAGGGAGAAGGCGTGGCGCCTCCTCATCGTGCTCTGGCGGCGACGGCTCCGGCGTAAGCGGAGGCTCGTGCTCGGGGAAGTCCAACCCAACACCTGGCGACGGCTCTTGAGGGTCAACCTCTTGCTGAGACGACCTCTCGCTCGAAGAGGAATAGACGGCGTCGCTCAGCTGCACGGGGGTTGCCGCTTCGGCAACCTCTGTGGGCATGGCGGCTGGCGGCGACCATATGACATCGCCTGTGACAGGGTCGAACTTCACGCCGGTGGATCTGAGACCGTTTGGCATCGCGGCTGGTCTGCTGCAGCGACTCGGTCGGGCGAGCCGCCAAGTGTTCAACCTCACCAACCATTATTTCCGCTATGTGTTTTTTTTGACGGCATTTTTTGTCTTTTCTCGCCAGGGCGGCTGCTGGTCTACAAAAACACAAATGCCCGGACCCAACCTGTTCACAGTGCAGGAAACCTAGAGCCCACGGTTCCCTAGGGTCACCTCGTGAAAAAACAACCCTTTTCCTGGCTCACAAGCTAAAGATGTTCACGGGCCCCCACAGGGAGGGCCCTTGCGTAAACCCGGGCAAAGCACCGGCATTCCTTTCGTAACGCGTTCGGCCCGCAGTCTCGCCCGGCGCGCGCTCCTCTGCGCCCACCTAAATTCCTGAGTCGCTGCACCCCGCCAGTGCACCCACCCACCTGGCCGCCACGCGCAGGAGCGGCTACACAAGTCCACAATCGAGTCGCACGGTCCGCCTCGCTTGAACGGCTGCTTCCACAGGAGGTGCAAAAGCCGCCGCGCTCCACTCCCAGCCACAGCCTGGCCACCCCGCGCGGACACGGGGCGCCCCATAGCCCCACTCGACTGCCCGGCCGCTCACACACCGCCTCGGCCGCCCACGCCGACGCACAGACCCACCTGCGCCCGGCTATGACGCGTGCGACCAATGCGAATGCAGGACCATGGGCGAGGCCGGCGAAGGCGGCGCGGACGCCGACGTGGAGATGGAGACGGACGAAGAGAGCGAGGAGGAGGGCCGCAGCGGCGAGGAGAGCGAGCTCGAGGGTTCTCGTCGTGAGAACTTTGACCCTGTCGTGGATCGGCAAGCGTCTCGGAGTGATGGGGAAGACGAGGGAGAGGAGACGGGAGCGGCAAGCGGAGCTAGCAGCGAGGAAAGTGAGGGCGGAGAGACTGCGAGCAGCGGTTCTGCCTCAAGCGAGGATGACATGCTCGATCCGTCCGAGTAGTAGTTTTTCTAGCAGTCCTCTGTGCGTGTAGAGTAAAGACCTCAGAATGAGTAGCCCATAATATCTCTCCCCAGCTGCCGCACATTCCAGGCGCGCGTGCAAAAGCGGGTCTCAGACCTGCACGATCCGCTGTTCTCACAAGAACACGTGTGGCACATCTTGAAGACGGATAGCCACTTTCCGGCCCGTAGCGTCGCCCACTGCGCGCCCCTGGCCACCCCAGGGCCATGGTACAACACAATTATGGAACTTTATGAAGAAATTTGGTTGAATTCCACATGCATCGCTGTCAGTGTGGACGAGATCTCTAAAGCCGGAGCTGCTGCTGCCAGCGCAGGCGAGCTCAGCTCGCCAGACGGTCGCGTGCCGCAGCGGTCGTCGCGCTCAGTGATGCCTGTGGCGGTGTACCGCATGTCATGGGAGAGGAGCATCTTTGCGACGAGCCCGCTGCCAGTCCAAGGAGGGGCAAAGGAGGCGTTGTCGACGGCACGCGTGCCGTCGAGCTTGGCGTTGCGGCACTCCAGCGTAGCCTACGTACGAGCAAGCACATGAAAGTGGCCCCTCTCCAGACCCACCCAGAAGCCTTGCGCACCCACCATTGGGCACAGCACTCGACGCCAAAGGGGCAGTTGTCGCTGCTCTCCGGCGCTCGTGAGCAGCCGATTGAGCAGCAGCCGAGTGGAAGGTGCGTTGGAGTGGAAGGTGATCGTCGGCGACAAAGTTGCATGTTCAAAGACTTGGGGTGCACGAAGCGGTTCAGCACCAAAAATGCGCCTGTATGTGCACATATGACCCACCATGCATTCGCCGCGCATCCCTTCGAGTCCTGCTTTGCCAGGCGAGCGGCAGCCGAAGTTTCCTCTTACAGGTAAATATCTCCGCGTAAAAACGGTCGTTCCCGACTCTTCTTTGTCCGTACTCACACCGCCGAAGTTTCCTCCACCCTTGATGACTACAATCAGGCTTTTTAACTACTAAAAAGTGGAGCAAGCTTGCTTCCATTTTTAGTAGTTAAAAACCTGCTTGCACTAAAAAAAAACTGCTCCCGTTAAAACTAGCTGGGAAGGAAGGACGAGACAGGGGGGTCATTCTTTTGAGCAATCTAAAGCCGTCACTCATGAGCGTCTATGTCGGTCTCAGCGAGTATATGGATTTTTGTCGTCGCTGCTTGGCCGAGCTCTCACGCCGCGCGTAGGGACCGCGAGCTCTCTCGAAGTAACAGCTTACTTTTTGAAGTAACTTCGACGCTCAAAAGTTAGTTTTCTTGCGTACCCCTTGCGCCATGAACAACCGCTCGAAACGCTCAAATTTGGCGTTCCGCGCTCGCAGCCTTCTAAGCCGTGCCTCACGGACCACGAGGCGAGGTGCCGCGGTGCAGTTGGAAGGCCTGGACGTGACGAGATTTGTGCTGCAACAAGATAGGGACAGCAGCATTAGGGATAGATGTGTACAGGCGGGATCTGTCCTGTCCTGAGCAGTGGCTCAGATACATGCATGGGGGAGGGGGGGTTACGTGTGCATGTGCATGTGCGTTTCGCACGGCTTTTCTTTGCGCGCAAAAGGCGGCGTTAAACTCGGCCGTTTTCAGACAGGGCTACGCGATGCCGCCACGTGGTTCGAAAAAGCTGTTTCTTCTTTCTCAAAACAGGCACCGGTAACTCAGTTTATTTCGTCACCCGAGGCACTTCTCCGAAAAACGTTTTGTCGAGATCCGGAGATCTTCCTCTCGACTTGATCCCCCCAAAAGCGTAAAATCATCCTTGAGAAAGCGAGCCGGTGCGACCGTCCCCGTCGTCGTCCAGTGCCTCCGCGGCGGGCGGATAGATGCGACGTATGCGGCAAGAAGACGGCAGCTGCCGGCTGGTACTGGAACGACGACAGGAGCAAGAAGGCTTGCCATATTCGCGATTGTATGCGGGAAGTCGGCGCTCTGCCGCCACTCGCCAACGCTCGGGCTGGCGGGTCAACGGACGCAGCCTTGCTGGAGATTGAAGAGGTGCTCGGCATGCGCTACTGTGACCCGAGCCAGATGACTGCGGTGGCGCTGAGGAACCCTGTCGATGAAGACGACGAGCGCTTGGAGTACCTTGTCTCTGGCAGGATTGGCAGTGGTCCCGACGACCGCGGCTTCCACTCCGTAGCTTGGGTTTTTGATGGCGATCTCTTGGACCATGTAGATGCGGAGGAGGTCAAGTCAGCGATGCACGCGTACAAAAATCGGATGGACAAGGAGTTCGCAGCGCTGGCGGATGCATGCGACGCTGACATGTAGCCGTCCCGTCACCCCACGTGCTGCGTGTGATATTCGAGGGCTCGACCGGATCGTGAGCGTTGTGAGGCCGCAATCCCGTGCTTAGCGATAGGCAGGCACATCATGTGGGTACTCAGGATCACTCGTATGATAATGTCAGCACGTAGCTACGCTCGCGAGGGCGACCTAAGCACCTAAGCACCCTAAGCGCCCCCCCGCTTAGGCCGCTTAGGTGCTTAGGCGGTCTCTGGAGTTGGGACCTGGGGCCCGCCGGGGCCTGGGACTGTCGGCTGAGCCACTCTCTGTCTGGTGGCTCTCTACGGAGCGTTTACACAATAGCTCGGCACCCTGACCGTGGACTCAGCCCACTCCGGCGCAAATCATCCCACCCCACCAGCAAGCAACCGGAGCGACTCAGACTACGGTACAGCTCGCAGCTCACTTCTAGCTAGTGATCGAAATACATTGTGTACCCGGTGCAAATGTGCGGCGACTCGGACGCGGCGAGCAGCAGCCTGGACGCCATTGCTCGGCCGTACTCGCCCGCCGCCCGCTCGAGCGCCTTGGCGACCTCGAGCACTGTCTCGAAGCACTGCGAGCTGCATAGCCCGGAGAACTTGAGCACTTCCCACAGCGACGCCTATGCGGGTCCAGAAGGACACGCGTGTGCGACCTAGCACATCTCACTAGACTGCAAGAGGGGCTGCAACGCCGCCGTCTTCGCGCCGAGCACGGCGTGCACCGCGACCCCCTCTCGGCTGTCGCCGGGGAAGACCTGCTGCCGAGCGCGGATCCAGAGCGTCAGCCGGCCGGTGCAGATCAGCGCCGCGGCCTCGCGAAACGCGAGGCACGCGTACGCCGTCGTGCGAACCAAACGCAGAAACGCCCGGTCCTCGAGAAGCGACTCGTCGAAACCGTCCAGCGTCCCCACCCACTCGAGCAGCAGCTTGCGGACCCATTGGAGCCTCATACAGGAGTCGCCGCCGCCGGTCGACGCGGTGAACGGCAGCCGCGCGCGCATCGCCTCGAGCACGATGGTGGCGGCGTCGACGACCAGCGCATCGGTCCACTCCTATTACAGACCAAACATCTCTGCGGTCGACATCTGAGCGGCGCAATGCCTAGTGTGACAGTGGGGACCGTAGGGGCAAAGTGCTCGGCCTTGGCATCCGCCATGCGCCAGACGGATGCCGACGCCGCCTCCTTCTTCGCCGCCGCCGCGTCCGCCAGCTCCCTCGCCGCAGCCGCCGCCTTCCTGGACGTCGGGTCGTCCTCCTTCACGGCGGCCTCTGCCACCTTGGCGGCGGCGGCAGCCTCCTCGGCTTCCTCGACGAGCGCCGCCTCGGCGGCCTTTGCGAGCTCGTTGGCCTTTGCGAGCTTTGCGCGTGCAGCCGACTTCCTGCCCGTTACGTCGGCCGCTGCGGCGACCGCCGCCGCCGCCGCCGCCTCGGCCGACGCCGCCCTCATTGCAGCCTTGCACGCAAACGCCCACCAATCGCATTGTTCCACGTCGGGCTTGGCGCCGTAGTGCCACGCGCACTCGAGCGAGTACGGCCGGAGGGTCGCCACCTACGACAACGGCTCACGTCTGACCTCTCCCCACCTCTCCCCTTTCACTAGAGGGCGCCGCGCGCCATCTCGAGGGTCGGCTGCGCCACAGCCCGGGTCCACCGGCCGAAAGCATCTGTAGCAGCCTCCGCCTCCACCGCGGCCTCCGCCAGGCCCTCCGCCGCACCCTCCGCCTTTGCCGTGCCCTCTGCGGCGCCCCGCAGCGCTGAGCGCAGCGCCGCCTCGAGCTCCTCGCCCTGCCGATCGTGCGCCTCGGGCATCGCCGCCCGCGCCGCCAGCTCCTCCTTCTGCCCGAAGACGGCGGCCGCCTCGCGCGTGAGGAGGGCCTTGCCGGTGCTGCACAGCTGCCCCGCACACGCGATGGCGGCAGCGGAGGCAGCCTTGCTCGCGGCGGCGGGGTCGGCGGCGCAGCTGCGCATGTACGTGATGTAGGAGTCGCGGAAAACGAGCGCGGTGCCTTTGGTCTTGAAGCCGCCCTTGCGCACCGTGCCGTATATTGGGTGACGACGGATCTCGACACGCCAGCGCGGGGCCTCCTGGCGACGGCGCCTCTCCGCCGCCTCAGCCTCCGCCTCGGTGGGCCCCGGCCCAACGCCCCGCGCGTACGCCACCGCCGCCTCCACCGCCGTGTCGAAGGTGCCCAAGTAGACCTGCCTTCCGCCCACCCTGTGCCGCGCTTGGAAGCGGCCAGAGGTATGCTTGAGCACTCCCTCGTACCCGGTGGCGTTGCTGCTCGAGAGGTGCAGCCGCAAGCCCTCCGCCTCTGCCGCCACCTCCGCCGCCGCCGCCTCCTCCTCCTCCCCCTCCCCCTCCTCCTCCTCCTCCCCCTCCTCCTCTCCTTCCTCCTCTCCCTCCTCTCCCTCCTCTCCCTCCTCTCCCTCCTCTCCCTCCTCTCCCTCCTCTCCCTCCTCTCCCTCCTCGCCGTCCTCCTCGCCGTCCTCGCCGTCCTCGCCCTCCTCTTCCTCGCCCTCCTCTCCGCCCTCGTCGCCCTCCTCGCCGCCCTCCTCCTCCGCCGCCACCACCCCTCCCCCTGCGCGGCCTCCGTGCCAACCCGTGATGTAGATGTACCGTCCACCGGCCAAAGCGTCCTTGGCGGCCTACGAGGCAAGGGGTGAGGCAGTAGCAATGACGCACCAGGCCATGCGGAGCACTCGAGCACACAGGGCGGTGCAGGGGCGCGCACCTCCACGCGAGAGGAGGCGTGGCTACATCTCGGCTGGATCTCGGCTGGATCTCGGCTCGATCTCGGCTCGATCTCGGCTCGATCTCGATTGCCGCCGCCGCCTTCTTCGCCGCCTTTGCCGCCTTCGCCGCCATCGCCTAAGAGGAGGCGTGGCTACGTCTCGGCTACGTCTCCGCTATATCTCGGCTAGATCTCGGCTAGATCTCGGCTCGATCTCGACCTTCTCGTCCACCAGTCGCTGCAGCTTCGTCCACCGGTTGCGGACAGACGAGTAGGACCGGCCGGGCAGCGAGGCGGCAACCTGGCGCCACCTGTGGCCGAAACGGCGGACGCCCTCCTCGATGAGCTGGTCCTCGTGGGTAGTCCACACGGCCTTGACGCCCTGTGGGGCGGAGGAGGGGGTTGGCGTGGCGCGTGCGCACGGAAGCAGGCCAGATGCAAATAATTCGGCTCGATCTCGGCTCGATCTCGACCTCCGCCGCCGCCGCCGACTTCTTCGCCGCCTTTGCCGCCTTCGCCTAAGAGGAGCCGTGGCTACGTCTCGGCTACGTCTCCGCTATATCTCGGCTAGATCTCGGCTAGATCTCGACCTTCTCGTCCACCGGTCGCTGCAGCTTCGTCCACCGGTTGCGGACAGACGAGTCGGACCGGCCGGGCAGCGAGGCGGCAACCTGGCGCCACCTGTGGCCGAAACGGCGGACGCCCTCCTCGATGAGCTGGTCCTCGTGGGCAGTCCACACGGCCTTGACGCCCTGTGGGGCGGAGGAGGGGGTTGGCGTGGCGCGTGCGCACGGAAGCAGGCCAGATGGCGCGAATCTGTGGGGTTTGGTGCGCGCTCGAGGGGCGCGGGGAAGGGGCGCGGCTCGGACCATATCGCCGGGGTAGGGGCCGCCGGCCTCGAGGTTGGGCGGTACCCAGTCCTTGTCGAAGCCGTGCGCGATCAGCATCGTGTCGAGGGCAGCGCGCCCCTCCTCGGTCTCGCCGAGCGAATGCGACTTTTGCAGCCGCTGCCACCGGTTGCGCACCGCGTCGGCGGTGCGGCCGGGCAGCTGGGCGGCGATGCGGTGCCACTGCATGCCGAGGCGCCGCGCGGAGGCCAGGATCGCAAGGTCCTCCGTCGAGGTCCACAGCGAACGCGGCTCGGCCGCGGCAACGGGAGCAGCCGATAGTGAGTCCCCGCCGGCCGGCTCGGGCTTCCAGACTGCGGGAGGCGGAGGGGCGGCCGGCGGAGGGGCGGCCGGCGGAGGGGCGGCCGGCGAGGTGCACTTCCCCCTCTTCGCCTGGGCGGCCTCCGCCTGGGCGGCCTTGGCCGCCTCCACCTGAGCGGAGAAGTGGCCAGATCTCGGCTGAATCTCGGCTAGATCTCGTCTGGGTCTCGGCTAGATCTCTCGATCTGCTGCCTGCTTCCTCTTCGCCTTCGCCGCCTCCTTCCTCTCCGCTTGCGCCGCCGGCGACGCCTCCCGCGCCTTGTCGGTGAGAACCCGCGCCCGCCTGCCTGTGACTGCGTTGCTACAGGGCCCTGCGTGCCCGAGGCAGAGGTTGCAGCCGGGCGTCTTGCAGCTCGGCACGCGGAGGGGCGTTGCCGCAACCTCCTCCACGGCCTCCCTCAGCTCCGGGTCCTTGGCCTCGGGCGGCGGAGGGGCGGCCGGCGGAGGGGCGGCCGGCGGAGGGGCGGCCGGCGGAGGGGCCGGCGGGGTCGGCGCTTCCGCAGAGCCGAGGGGGCGCTTACGCTTCGCCTATTGTGTCACAGGAGGCGGTAGGTGGGAGGCGGGTCAGGGGAGGCGGGTCAAAGTCAGACTCGGCCGCGCCCCCCCCAGGTTGCGCAGAAGCAGGTCCACCGAGTCGGTCGCGACGATGTTGTAGTCGGAGAGGGTGCGGCCGTTCTCGAGCGGCGTCCCAAAGAAGATGAGGCGCTGGGCCTTGACGCGCACGCCCTCGCGCTGAGCGATGAGTCGCTTGACCGCGACGACCGGCTCGTTGAGGTCGACCCTTAGGCCGAACCTGCCGACAAGCCCCTTAATGGTGATCCGCGCCGACGCGTCCTCGTTCTCCTTCTCCTTCTCCTTCTCCTTCTCCTTCTCCATCTCCTTCTTTTTGTTCTTCACGCGCAGCCGTCTGCCGATGTTGCGGGCTTTTGAGCGCGCCGCCTTCATCTCTGCGGCGGCCGCCTGTGCCGCCTCTTCGGCGAGCAGCGTGACGGCTGCGGCGTCGGCGGCCTCCTCCCGCCGCGCGAGCTCAGCCTGCTCGGCCGCGCCACACCGCGGCACGCGGGCCAACCGCCCGCGCATTGAGGCCGCGTTGACCCGCCCGGTTCCGCGGTCGAGCACCGACTGCACCCACGCTTCTCGATTGTCCGCGATGGCCGACATCAGGCAGTGCGCGGCTTCGGTCTTTCCGAGGAGCATGGCCGCTGTCAGCGCGGTCACGCCGTCGTTGTTTGCTAGGCCGACTTCTGCGCCGCGCTTGAGCAGCAAGTCCATCACCTGCACGTGGCCCCTCTGGGCGGCTTCCAGCAGCGCGGTGGTGCCGTTGCTGTCTTGTAGGTCGACCTGCGCGCCCCGCTTAAGAAGCAATTCGGCCACACTCTCTTGAGCGTTGGCGGCCGCATGCATCAGGAGCGTCCGTCTGCTAGCCCCGCTTGTCTCAAAGGTCGCGTCGGCCTTGCCGCCGCCGCTGATCCACGTCCGAATCGGAAGGACCAAGCCTTCATGCGCCGCCGACACCACGTTCTCTGGAACGGGCGGCGGGCTCACTGGGCGCGGCGCGGAGGCGCGTCGGCGGGGCATGACTCGGGGCGCAAAAAGGCTGACGCCGCCCTGCTCCCGCGAAACCGGCGCTTTTTTTTCTTTGGGTACCGCTCCCTTTGTTTCTTCTTCTTCTTGATCGCGCGCTCTTTTACCGACTTTTCCAATCGCGTCCCGCACCTTGTTTCTTTTTTTGATCACTCTCCTCGCTCCAGTTTAATTTTTACCGACTTTCTGGCCCAGCGAGGCCGCTGCGGGGCACACGGCGGCACGGGTCACTCCTCAACACAAACCCCTTCGAAGCAGGAAGTATGTTTTGGTCTGTCCCGCACCTTGTTTCTTTTTTTGATCACTCTCCTCGCTCCAGTTTAATTTTTACCGACTTTCTGGCCCAGCGAGGCCGCTGCGGGGCACACGGCGGCACGGGTCACTCCTCAACACAAACCCCGTCGAAGCAGGAAGTATGTTTTAGTCTGTCCCGCACCTTGTTTCTTTGATTGGATCACGCTCGTTACCGCTGGATTTCTTTTCGTCAATAGCACAGCTCTCGGTCGGTGAGCTCCCAGCCCGCGGCCTTCTCCCTCCGCCGACCACAGCGGGGTCCCCGCAGCGGCTTTCCACAGATGCTTCTCATTATCACCGCCGCGGGCGCTTCGGTCGCCCTCTTCGCGGGCCCGACCGTTCCGGTCTCGGCCGGCGCCGCCTCGCGGCCGGCGGTGCGCATGATGTCGGACGCCGGCTTCACCAGCAAGAAGGAGCTTCTCCTGGACGAGGAGATTGACCGCAGCGGCGTCGAGGCCGACATCGAGGAGAAGGTGCTCGACTCCTCCAAGCTCTCCGTGCTGGATGCGGTGCAGTGGTCGCCGTCGGCGCGCGGCGAGCCGGGAAAGACGCCGCGCGATCTCGCGTACGGCCCGCTCGACCTGTACGCCACGGACCTGTACGAGGTGAAGCGGCGGGAGACGCGGACCGTTGAGTGCGGCCCGATCAAGTTTGGCTCGGAGCACCCGCTCGTGCGGCAGACGATGGCGACGACGCTCACGTCGGACGTCGAGGGCACCATCGAGCAGGTGATCAAGTGCGCCGACGAGGGCTTCGACCTTGTGCGGGTGACTGTGGTGGGGATGAAGGACGCGAAGGCGTGCATGGCGATCCGCAAGGGGCTCGACGAGCGCGGGTACGACATCCCGCTCTGCGCCGACATGCACTTCGCGCCCAAGGTAGCGCTCGCCGTCGCGGACGCCGTCGAGAAGATCCGCATCAACCCGGGCAACTTTGTGGACGGGCGGAAGACGTTTGAGGAGACGGTGTACGAGACGGACGAGGACTACTTCAAGGAGCGCGCCTTCTTCGTCGAGGCCTTCACGCCCCTGGTGGAGAAGTGCAAGGCGCTGAACCGGGCGATGCGGATCGGCACGAACCACGGCTCTCTCTCGGCGCGAGTCCTCTCCTTTTACGGCGCCCCACCCGCGCGGGAGGGGAGAGAGGGGGGCCCGAGAGGCGGGAGGGGAGGGGGAGGGGAGACCGCGAGTAGGCGACACGCCGCGCGGGATGGTCGAGTCCGCGATCGAGTTCGCCGACATTTGCCGCTCGCTCGACTTCCACAACTTTGTCTTTTCGATGAAGGCGTCCAACCCGCTGGTGATGGTGCAGGCGTACCGCCTGCTGGCGGCGGAGATGAGGCGGCTCGGGTGGGACTACCCGCTGCACCTGGGCGTGACCGAGGCGGGCGAGGGAGAGGACGGCCGCATGAAGAGCGCCATCGGCATCGGCGCCCTCCTCGCCGACGGCCTCGGGGACACGATCCGCGTCTCTCTGACGGAGGACCCAGAGTGCGAGTACGCGCCGTGCAACCGGCTCGCCGAGATCGGCGCCGGCCCGCCCGCTCGGACCGCCTCGGCAGGACCTCGCGCCCGACCCTCTCCGGACCCTCTCCTCCAGGCACCGCGCGCCACTCGGACTCCGCCGAGCTCGCCGGCCAGCGGGCGGTCGCGTCGTACACCGACTCGCGCGACTTCCAGTCCTTTGCGCGCCGGTCGGGCAGGCTGCCGGAGCAGCAGGTGGCTCGTCCCAGACACCTCCTGGACGCCCCCCTAGACACCCCATAGCCTGTGCCGGAGCAGCGGGTGACCCAACCCCCTCACCCCCCTCACCCCCCCCCCCCTCCCTCCTCCTGCGCGCCTCGCCTCCCCCCCCCCCCCACCCACCCACACACCACCACACCACCGCCCTCCCCCCCCCTCTCCCCCGCCGCAGGAGGGCGACCAGCTCGACTACCGCGGACTGCTCAACCGAGACGGATCTGTGCTGAGCGCGGTCGAGCATGAAGCTGACGCGCGAGCGTGCTCCACAGACACGTCCCGGACATGTCCCGGACACGTCCCGTAGGTCGAGCCCGAGGCGCTCCGCGAGCCGCAGCAGCTGTACGCCTCCCTCGGCTGCAAGACGGCGCCCTCTCCCCTCCGTGCACCCCTCTCCGTGCACCCCTCTCCGTGGACACGCCCCGGACACGTCCTGGACACGTCCTTGGACGCGTCCCACCAGGTGGTCGGCCTCCCCTTCAAGGACATCTCCACCACCGACACGCTCCTCCTCTCCGCTCCCCCGCCCCTCGACGACACGCTCGGCCGCCAGACGCTCAAGCGGCTGATGGACGTCGCCATCCTCCCCGTCATCCCCGCCGCCGCCCTCGCCGCCGCGCCCGTCGAAGGCGCAGTCGCCCTCGTCTCGCTCGAGGAGGCTGCGAGCGGCGCGGCGCCGCCCTGCGCCGGCCGCGTCGTCGTCCGCCTGAGCGGCGAGGAGAGCGAGCGGAGGGGGCGCCGCCAGAGGGCTGCCAAGCACGCGCCCGTGACACGTCCGCGACGCCGCCTCAGGAGAGCGCCGAGGAGGTGCGCCAGCTGAAGGCGCTGCCGCACGCTTTCGTGCTGCTGGACCCTCCGCCCTCCCTCTCGCGGCTGCACGCCTCGCGCCGCGTCTTCTCCCTCTTCGAGCAGGAGGGGATCGACTCGGCCGTCATCCACGCCTTCCGCCCCCCGCCATCGGACGGGAACGAGCTCGCGCTGCAGCTCGGCTCACAGGAGACTAGCCGGCAGTCCCCCCTCCCCCTCCGCGCCGCCTCCGCCGCGCCGCAGACCCGCCTCCGCCGCCCTCCCAGGTTGGCGGCCTGCTCTGCGACGGGCTCGGCGACGGCGTCGCCATCGTGCCGCAGGAGGGCGCCTCGTTCGGTACCGACTTCCTCCGCACAACCTCCTTCGGGCTGCTGCAGGCGACACTCCCCAGACACCTCCCCAGACACCTCCCCAGACACCTCCCCAGACACCTCCCCAGACACCTCCCCAGACACCTCCCCAGACACCCCCTCCGCTCAGCCTCCTTCGCGCCGCGGCAGGGCGCGCGGATGCGCTCCACCAAGACCGAGTTCGTCTCCTGCCCCTCTTGCGGCCGCACTCTCTTCGACCTGCAGGAGGTGACCGCGCAGATCTCCTCCCGCACCGGCGGCCGCCGCCCGCGCCCCCCCGCGCCGTGTGCATTGCCCGCCCCCCCACCGCCCCCCCCCTCGTTGCGCGAGTATAGGCCACCTGCCGGGCGTCGCGATCGCAATCATGGGCTGCATCGTCAACGGGCCCGGCGAGATGGCGGACGCCGACTTTGGGTACGTGGGTGGCGCGCCGGGCAAGGTCGACTTGTACGTGGGCAAGGAGGTGGTGCGGCGAGGCATCCCGAACGAGGACGCGTGCGACCAGCTGATCGAGCTCATCAAGGAGAACGGCATGTGGAAGGAGCCCGAGGAGGAGGAGGCGGGAGAGGAGTCGGCCGCCGTCGCCGCCTAGCCTGGGGACACGCGCGTCGCCACGCCCAGGGACACACGCAGAGAGGGCCGTCTTGAGCTCTCACGGCCTCCACCGCCGCACCCGAAGGCGTTCGGGCCGGAGAGGCTCCCGCCGTCTCACTGACACACCCTGCGCGCGTCGCACACGACGCTGCGTCCGGCGGTCTCGCAGAGAGGGCGGGGTCCACATCCTCCCCTGTGGGGCGGCAATGAGTCCTACACACGAAACCGCGTTGGTAGACACGAAAAAAATACATATTCGTATCTTTTTGCCCCCCCTCCGACCACCGAGACTGGAGACAGAACCCCACTTCGCGTCGGTATGCTATATTATAGAGGTCGCCCGCCGGTACCCCGTCGCTCTCTTCCAAGGTCTCTTCGCCGAGTGCCGCCCCGCGAGCGGGAGGCCCCCAGTTCGAAACCTTCGACCCTTATAATGTGTACTTTTTGTTCACACCTGAGCAGACTCAATTTTGCTCTAGATGCCTCCTACGAATTCGAACTCACATTCGGCTCAATAAAAAAAACGCGGTATTAATGCTTGTCTGTCGTTCTCCACACCGCCGTGGCGTGGCAGACGGTGAACGAGCTAGCGTGCGGGGACAGCGGCATTGTGCACGGTGCTAAGTGCATTGCCGTTCTTAACGGAGTCGCTTAGGCGGCTCCGGTGGTGTGCCTGTGATAGTACTAGCACGCGCCAGTTCGCACCTGTGTCGAGCCTGTCTGCTGTGAGCGAGAGTTGCTTGTTTAAATTAAATAAATAAATAAATACAACGGACATCCCAAGCTAGGGCTGGGTCGAGGACAGACACGTCCCCACCTTTGCAGGATTTTCGTGCCGTTGTAACCGCGCATCAGCCGAACGGAGGCCTCGACCGCCCTCGCGGCAAGCTCTCGAGCATCTCGAGCAGCTCGCCCGCCGCCATCGCCGCCTCGAACTGCTCCTTCATGCCGAGCGCGCCGCATACCCTGCTTGTTTAAATTCTTTTCTCTCGCCTTTGTTGTGAAATTCTTTTCTCTCTTCGGGGCCTGCGCGCGCCTGCGCTCGCACAACGTGCACGGAAACCCATGCAAAAGTCTGACACTCCCAATCTCGCACCCTCGCGCCGCTCGGCGATCCGCTCCTTCAAGGTGATGGACGTGGTTGCCAAGGCTGACCGTCTCGCCCGCGCTGGTCGCGAGATCTACCATCTCGAGGTGGGGCAGCCGCAGTCTTCAGCGCCGCAGCCCGCCATCCGAGTGGCGCAGGAGCAGCTGGCCGCGGACCGGTGCGGCTACACGTCTGCACGCGGCGAGCCGCCGCTCCGCCAGGCGATAGCAGACATGTACCTTCGCGAGTACGGCGTCACGGTCTCCACCGACCGCATCCACCTGACGCCTGGTTCGTCCGGCGCCTTTACGATCGCGTTCATGGCAGCTTTTGACGTCGGAGATGCGGTCGCTGTGCCCGCGGTCTGCTACCCATGCTACCGCAACCTGCTGCAGTGCTACGGCGTCGAGGTCATCTCCCTTCCCGTCGACGCAAAGTACAACGTCACTGCAGCGGTCCTAGCCGCTGGCCAACACGACCGCGCAGCAGCTGGGCTGCCGGCCATCAAGGGCCTGATCCTCTCGAGCCCCGCGAATCCGACCGGCGCGATCTTGACGCCGGAGGAGCTCAAGGCGCTCTGTGAGCACTGCGACCGCACAGGCGCCCTCCTGCTCCCGCCCTCTCCCTCCTCTCTCTCTCTCTCTCTCTCTCTCTCTTCTCTCCCTCTCCTCCCTCCTCTCTCTCTCTCTCTCTCTCTCTCTCTCTCTCTCTCTCTCTCTCTCCCTCCTCTCCCTCTCTCTCTCTCTCTCTCTCTCTCTCTCTCTCTCTCTCTCTCTCTCTCTCGCCTCGCCTCGCCTCGCCTCGCCTCGCCTCGCCTCGCCTCGCCTCGCCTCGCCTCGCCTCGCCTCGCCTCGCCTCGCCTCGCCTCGCCTCGCCTCGCCTCGCCTCGCCTCGCCTCGCCTCGCCTCGCCTCGCCTCGCCTCGCCTCGCCTCGCCTCGCCTCGCCTCGCCTCGCCTCGCCTCGCCTCCTCTCGCCTCCTCTCGCCTCCTCTCGCCTCCTCTCGCCTCCTCTCGCCTCCTCTCGCCTCCTCTCGCCTCCTCTCGCCTCCTCTCGCCTCCTCTCGCCTCCTCTCGCCTCCTCTCGCCTCCTCTCGCCTCCTCTCGCCTCCTCTCGGTCTTGGACGAGCTCTCAACCGCACGGCTGTCTCGCAGGGCGCCCCTCGCGCCGCCTGCGCCCTCGAGTACTCCTCCTCGCCCATCATCATCAACGGTGAGACCTTTCCTAGACCTTTCCTAGACCTTTCCTAGACTCCTCCTCGCCCATCATCATCAACGGTGAGACCTCGGGGAGAGAGGGAGCGAGACCCCGGGGCCTCGCTTCAAAGCCCTCCTCCTCCCCCGCACCGCCCGAGCAAGCCCCAGCCGCCGAGCAAGCCCCAGCCGCCCGACAGAGAGAGAGAGTGCCCCTCCCTAGGAGTGGGCAACCATCGACCCGCCCGACTCCGCACCCCTCCCCCGGCCCCTCAGGCTTCTCCAAGGCCTGCAGCTACGGCAGGACGGGCTGGCGGCTCGGCTCTGGCCCAGTCACCAGCACTAGTCCTGACCCGCTCAGAAGAGAGGAGAGGAGAGGAGAGGAGAGGAGAGGAGAAGAGTCACCAGCACTGGTCCTTCGCCACTCAGGCCTACAGCATGACGGGCTGGCGGCTCGGCTGGCTGATCGCGCCAGACCATCTCGACTCGTGCGTCGACGTGCCACCCACGCGGCGGAGGTCGGAGCCTCCTCGGAGCCCTCTCGGAGCACCCCCTCGGAGCCCCCCCTCCTCCTAGGCCCTCAACCAAAACATGAACGTCTCCGCTCCGACCGTCAGCCAGCGCGCGGCCGTCGCCGCCCTCGGCGAGGAGGCGGCGGCGGAGCTGGCGCAGCACGTGAAGAGGTACGAGGACAACCGCGCCGTCGTCGTCTCCGGCCTGCAGCGTATGGGCGAGCAGACGCACCCGCGAGCGCCGCCGCGGCAGCAGGGAGCCTCCCTGAGCCTCCTCGGAGCCTCCCTCCCAGGCGTGCAGACGCACGAGTACGCACCGCCGCAAGGTAAGCCTCGCCCGCCCTCTGCCGCGCGCCTCGCCCGACGCGGCGCCTCGCCGCCGACCGCACTGCTCCGCCCCGCGCAGGCGCTTTTTACCTGTACGCCGACTTGGGACGGCTCGGGGTGGCAGACTCGCTCGGCATGTGCGATGCGCTGCTGCAGGACGCGGGGCCGTGGCGGCGCGGGGTGTGCCAGAGAGGAGGGCCGTGAGGGCGGCTGGCTGTGAGTAGGACGCGGGCGTGGCGGTGACGCCGGGCGTGGACTTCGAGGAGGAGGGGTCCGGGGTCGGCGAGCGGCGCGTGCGGCTCTCCTTCCCCGGCACGACGGAGCACGTGGCGGAGGCGATGCGACGCTTGGTCGAGTGGTGGGAGAGCGAGGCCGGGCTCCGATGGAGGGGCGGGGCGGAGGCGCGGGGCGGGGCGAACGGCGCGGCGAACGGCGCGGCGAACGGCGCGGCGCACGCCTGAGGCTGAGCGGAGGTGGCGACGGCGACGCGCACACCGGACATACATGGCATGCAGGCACAGAGATAGAGAGATTGACTGGCGCCGCGAGTGAGTCGCCACACGTGTCGCTCCTCCGAGGTCCGAGACTCGAGGGTCGAGTAGAGACGCAAAGCCGAGAGCTATACAAGTTATAAAGGGGTGAAACGCCAACGCTGACGAGAGCGTATGATACACTTGCGACGGGCCGCTAACATCGCTAATGACAGGAGGTGGGCGGGGTGGGACACGGAAGTGGACAGAGTGGCGGGGTCACAATGATTCTCACAGGTTGACTTCACAAACGATGCGCGGGGGAGGGAGTCGGCTCAGGGGAAGAGCGAGTCGAGCGAGCTGCCGTCACCGCCGAGGAAGAGCGAGCTGCTAGCCGCCTCTTGCCGCTCGATCCGCGCCTCGCCAATCGCCACCGGGTCGCCGAAGCGGAACCCGGGCGGCCGTTGGTCGTTGGGGAGGAGGTAGGGGAGGAAGGAGAGGGCGAAGAGGGTGCGCAGGATGGTCTTGCGCCGCTCGCCCGGCGGCAGGACCGAGATGAGCTGCGCGAGCGCGCCCGTCTCGACGCGGACCAGCTCGAGGTCGACCACCAGCGGCTCGCCCTCCTGGTCCTTGGGCACGTTTGGCCGCTGCAGCGGCGGGATCTGGTTCCAGCGAACCTGCACACGGCGGCGGCCGCCGATCTTCATCGGCTCCGCGCCCGATTCGAAAGAGCCTCGAAGCGCGTCGGCAAAGATCTCGACATCGTGCTTGCCGAGCGCAAAGGTCAGGGGGAAGCGGCCGCGCGAGGAGCCAAGCTCCTCGCCGCTCGCAAACTTCACGGAGTAGTGCAGCACGACCACGTCGCCCTCTGTCGGCTGCGCTCCGGACCCGACGGTGTCGTCGGAGAAGCGGTACTTGCCGAGAGGAAGCCAGTCAGCAGCGGCTGGCTTCACCGCAGGCTTTGCCTCGGTGGCTTGCTCGGGGGCGGTGGCGACGATACGCGCGCGAGCGGCCGTGACGGGCGGGCGGACGCCGGCGAGGAAGGCAAGCGAGATGCTGAGCGGCGCGAGGAAGGAGAGCATGTGGACTGTACCCGACAGCGGCTTCTGATGGATGCCCGGCGCAAAGCAAGGGCCCCGAACTGACGTATAAATTTCGCGGAAACATCCGAAGTGTCTTTCTTTTGGAGTGGGTTGCGGGCATTAAGAAAAACAGCGCTGGCGCCGCCGCCGTTTCTTAGCCTTTCCACACCCCTCACCCACCCCACGCCGTGGTTTCTTGGCTCCGACGCTAGTAGAGAGAGAGGTACTCGCATAATGTGGGTAAACGAAAAAAGTAGCGCCCAATTCGTCTACGTACGGCTTAGTGTGTGGTTGGGGTGGCCTCAGGCATCCCCAAGGGAGCCTCTGCGGTGCCACATAAGCAGCTGAGTGATTGTCGAGACTTTAAAGGATTCGTTTGAAGAAACGCAAACAAGACAAACGGTACTATGGTCACCAGTAAACGAAAATTCGACTTTGAGGGATCATATCTCAAAAGGCTGGGTGAGAGCATAGCATTATTGTTGCATATTATACCACATAAGGTCAAACTTGACCCCAGAAGCATCAAGAACCCGATGCTCCGGCTCGACTGTGCCGGCACACTGCCTCCTCGCGCACGCTGCTCGCAGGCCGTTGCGGCCCGTGGTGCGCCAGAGAGAGAGGTCGACGCGTTGCCCCCGCCGGCGACCCCGCGCGGCTCAGGCCAGCCAGAAGGTGTGTGGTGACGGCACCGTGGCAGGAGTGCGGAGAAGAGCTCGCCGAACGCGAGCAGCAGATGGCCAAAGTGTGCCAGCGCGAGAGCCTCGCGAGCGGGCGCAGAAGGAGCTCGCCGTGACACGATGCCGGGCGGTGGTGGTGCTCTGGCGACTGTGCACAGTGGGCAAAGTCAGGCTGCAGCAGGGCAGCACGTTGGTAGTGCCCTGCTGCAGCCTGGCCTGACATGCACAGGGCGAACAGAGGCGGTACTATCGTCCGGCGCTCGTCACCGAATCTGGGCGAACTTCGACCGCCGCCACAGCTCACCACGAGCACGCAGCGACAAAATGTTGACTGTATGGAAGTCGAGGCTGGTCCATAGGAAGAGGCTGCCGTGCGAGCCGGCAGCAGGCTGGCTCGTCGTGGACTGCAGCGGCGACTTTTTTCGGTGTCTTTCTTGATAGTAAATAAATAAATAAAACGGACACCTCTACTAGGAGATGGGTAAAAAGGAACAGGTCCCCGCCCTGCGGTCTTTGTGCAGGGTTCTTTGTGGGTGTGGTTCGGCGACTAGCCGGGGTCGTCCTCCCGATGGGGGACTAGCACTAGCCGTCTTCCACCTGGTCCCTCGGGTCCCTGCTGCTCCTAATCTCTTCGTACATCCTCCTGCTGATCTCCGCAACGTCCTGCTCCCTCCCTCGTCTCGCCCTGCGCGACTGCTCCGCCTCACCGTCGTCTGCCCTGCGTCGTCTGGCGACGGGTCCTCCATAGTCGGTCGGGGGGAGGCAATGTAAAGGAGGGCGCTTGGGTCTAAATTTAGTGCGGTGTGAAGTGTTTATCTACTGCATCTTTAGCGCACTTTAGCGCGAATTTAGCGCAACTTTAGTGCGAATTTAGCGCAACTTTAGTGCAAATTTAGCGCAACTTTAGCGCAAATTTAGCGCAAATTTAGCGCGAGTTCACTGCGACTTTACATCCAGATTTAGCGAGGTTTAGTGCGTCTTTAGTCCACCCGCGCATTAGGATCCAGCCGCAGCCCCTCGCTGGGCCTCCCTCCCCCTGTCCCCCTGCAGTCCCCTGCCCACTCGCAAAAGTTCCCCGTCCCGTCCCAAACCGAACGAAGGTAATATCAACCTCGGTGCTTTCCGGGCCGTTTCTGTCATCGTGGTCTGGATCCTTCATCCTTTGGTTCAACATTGGCTTTGAAATTCCAAGACCGACCCTCACCTCTACTCTATTACAGCTGGTGGTCACGGGCACAGCATGGGTTGTGCGGTCGGAGGTGGTGCTTGCGGTGGCGCATTCAGCCGAGCGTCGCCAGTGCACAAAGCGCAATGGACCACAGGTCTGCACTCATGGCACAAGCTCACTGGTGTGAGGATTCATTGCCACTGTACAAGGTGCTGTGCAGCACCTGAGGGCTACCTGAGTACTGCCATGTTTGCTACATCAACAGGGGGGTGCAACTGAGCCGCAACTTGACCTAGAACTTTTGAGAGGCTGCAACTGAGGGATAAAAGTACTGCCAGCCAAGTATTGCTGCTGCAACCCTGATTTTCTAACTCTGTGACTCCAAATGGGTCTACGTCTCTGCTGTGTTAGATCATCAGAGGTGTCGAGCGGTGTCGAGCGGTTGTCGAGCGGTGTCGAGCGGTGTCGAGCGGTGTCGAGCGGTGTCGAGGTGTCGAGTTTGGCACCTTGACACGGACGAGCGTGGTACCAGCCTAGATGGTGTCGAGGGGTGTCGAGGGGTGTCGAGGGTGTCGAGTTGGCATGGGGTGTCGAGGTGTCGAGTTGGTGTCGAGGTTTGGTGTCGAGGTGTCGAGGCCAGGGCTCAGCTCCGATCTTCATCTCCGATCTCCAATCTCCAATCTCGTGGGGGAGGCGTGTCAGGGGAGGGATCGTCGTCCTTCCACGGTGCTCTTTTCCTTTCACACCTTCAAGCGGATCTCCACCCTCTTTTCGCGCCATTTTGCAATCTCCAGTCGGCCACACGATTCTCGAGCTCGCCTTTGCGGCGCGAAGTCAACATCTCCGTCTCCGGCCTGAGATCTCGAGGACGAGGTGCCGATGGCGGCAGCTCAAGATCTCTATCTTCAGTTAAAGACCTCTGAGTTTTGTGAGAGATGCTGTGTGTGGAAGATCTCTGATCGGCATCTACGATCTCCACTCAACAAATCTACTGGTGTCCCGCAGAGATCTCGATGTATGTGCCGTCACCGCAAGAAGTCCGCCCACTCGCCCACCACGTCTGGCGAGCCGTACCAGCGGCAGCCCAGCAGCCGCGTGCCGCTCCCGGGCACAAAGGCGATGTGGTACGCGTCAACCTCCCGCTGCTCGGCGCCGTCCAAGTGTGCGCACCGCAGCGGCGTGATTCCGTCGCCCTCGACGCCGCCCTCGCCCCCGAGCGGCAGGTACGAGGCGTACGCGAGCGCGCCGCCGACGAGGCCGGCGCCGCCGCCCGGCAGCGCGCCCCGCTGCGCTCTGCTGCCGACGGTGAGGTAGCGGAGCTCCGGGTGGAAGGCGCCGGGGTAGCGCTCCTCGACGAAGCGGAGCAGGCCGCGCGTCTGGTCGATGGTGCGGAAGAAGCCCTCCGGCGGCGGCGCGTGTGGCGTGCCGAGCGTGGCGAGGGCGGAGAAGGTGGCGGAGCGCTCCTCGGCGGGCAGCTGGCCGAGGTACGCGCGGCTGATCCAGCCGCCGATCGAGTGTGCGAGGAGCTGGACCTTGCGGCCGGGGTACTCGTTTCGCAGCGCCGCCGCGCCGGCCTCGATCGCCTTGTAGTAGAAGGGCAGCGCCTGCAGGGAGGGGTCGGAGGAGGGGAGGGGAGGAGGGCGTCGAGACGGCTCACCGGCTGAGATCGAGCCGAGAGATAGTCGGGAGATAGTCGGGAGATAGTCGGGAGATGGCCGAGAGCTGGCCGAGAGCTGGCCGAGAGCTGGCCGAGAGCTGGCCGAGAGCTGACCGAGAGATGGCCGAGAGCTGGCCGAGAGCTGGCCGAGAGCTGGCCGAGAGATGGCCGAGCGCTGGCCGAGAGCTGGCCGAGAGCTGACCGAGAGATAGCCGAGAGATAGCCGAGCGCTGGCCGAGAGCTGGCCGAGAGCTGACCGAGAGGTAGCCGAGCGCTGGCCGAGAGCTGGCCGAGAGCTGGCCGAGAGCTGGCCGAGAGCTGACCGAGAGATAGCCGAGCGCTGGCCGAGAGCTGGCCGAGAGCTGGCCGAGAGCTGACCGAGAGATAGCCGAGCGCTGGCCGAGAGCTGGCCGAGAGCTGACCGAGAGATAGCCGAGAGATGGCCGAGCGCTGGCCGAGAGCTCGGCAGCGCCTGGTCGGGCGAGAGGTCGGCGCGCCAGTACTCTGGGGTTGGGATCGACTTGAGGATCTGCAGCCAGTCGGTGAAGACGAGAGGCGCGACGCCGACCGGGTGGCCGCGCGCCTCGAGGGCGGCGACGAGCTCCGCGTAGTCCGCCTCGGTCCCGAACTGGGCGGGGCAGATGAGGACCGGCTCCTTGGTCAGGGAGGCGGCCGCGGCGCGGCGCGGCGGCGGCGGCGGCGGCTGAAGCAGCGCCTCGAGCTCCGGGTCGTCGGGCTGCGGCTCGGGGACGAGGACGAAGAGCGAGCCCTTGTTTCCGCGCGAGAGGCGGAGCGAGGGCGAGAGGTAGTCTGACTGCAGCCAGCCCTTTGCGTTGTCGCCGAGCAGGGCGAAGGGGACGGGGTAGGGCAGGTTGAGGGTGGCGTTCCAGAGGGTGCGCACGAGCACGCGCCCGCCGCTGAAGCGGAAGCTGAGCCGGCTGGGCGATGGCTTGCCCACGAGCTGCGCCTCGATGGCGATGACCGCCCGCGGAGAGAGGTCGACCACGTTGTTGATGCGGCCCGCCTCGCCGCCCTCGCTCAGCTCGACGACTTGGTAGAGCCGCGAGACAGTCGACGACCCCGAGACGAGGTTTTGGATCGGGGACGGGCCGTCTCCAGAGAGATACTTGCGCCACGACTCGAGGGAGAAGAACTCCGTCCTCTCGCCGCCAGGCTTGCCCTGGTAGAGCACCCGCCAACGCCCAGGCAGCAGCGGCGAGTCGTTGGTGGCGCCAGACGTGCTGTCGGCCTCAAGTTCGGTTGCCAGGCGGTGCACCTCGGCGTCCTCGTCCGCCGTCATCGCCGCGCCGCGGCCCTCAGTGCCGGAGAGCAGCTCGAGCAGCCTGGCCTCGGCGGCCGTCGCAGAGGCGGCGGCGCCGCCGCTGGCCAGGGCGACAGCGCGGCGCTGCGGAGAGCGCGCGACGGCGGGCTGCCGCTGCGGAGGCGGTACGCTGTGGAAGCCGCGGACAGCGACGGCCGAGAGTAACAAGCAGGCGCGATGCATGCGAAGCGACTGCATCGCCGCGCGCGATTTCTTTTCGGTGCTGTTCTCTCGAGGTTCTCGAGGTGGATATCCTTTGGCCGCGTTGGGGAGCGACTAGCGAGACTTTTTTTTCGTGCAGGGGCCCTAGAGGAATCCTCGGACGACCCCTGACGTTGCGAGCGGCACTGCGAGCACGCTGCATGGCTCGCACTCGGTCGATGGATGGACGATGTGGGAGGCGAGCTTGCGAGAGTCACACACGACACACACGACACGACAGGGACACAGACACAGACACAGACATGGACACACACACTGCGCTCCCCTCAGCGGGCAGGGAGACGCAAGCCCGACGGAGTCCGGTGGCGGGGGCCCAGCCTACTGTCTGAATTCGCGGAGCGAAGAAAATTTATAATACGGAATACGTCCATTTTTGGAGCTTGGAATACGGCGTATTCCATGGAATACGTGGAATACGGGTGGAATACGGGTGGAATACAGGCCTCTGGGAGGTCATTTGGAATACGTGGAAAACGTATTCAGACAGTAGGCCCACGCAGCAAGCCCCTGCACTGACATGGTTGGTGCTAAGCCGCCGCCGCCGCTCGCTCTCGAACTGCGTCGCGCTGCTGCCCGTTCCCGGAGCGCAGAGCGCGATTTTGGTGGCCAGGGCCTTGCCTGAAGGGGGGCGGGGCAGGGGGGAGAAGTGAGGACAAACCGAGTGGGTGGGGCTGTCGGGAAGGTGGTGGGCTACGAGCGAGTAGCGGGAAGACCGCCCGCTACTCCGGCGGGAGAGTGCTCCCCCGCCGCCCCCTGGGTCACCCCGAGTGACCTCGCAGCCCACGGCCACGCCGTGGGGCGCTGCTGTCAGGGGAATGTTGGGGGAGTTTGAGGATTGGTGTGACGCGATCCACGCAGGCGTGTTTTCTGGCGGCCGACCGTCAGTGCACGGAGTTGCCCCTTCTCCGACTGCCCCGGCTATAGTTCCCGAGGTCGTCGGGTGTGACCCCTGGCCCTGCGTCCCCCGAGCTGAGGGAGGGTGTAGAGGATGTAGAGTGTAGAGCGCTGTGTAGAGCTGTAGAGATGTAGAGCGCTCTGGAGCGCTGTAGAGCTGTAGAGCTCTACATCGGCTGCGTGACGAACTGCGTGCGGTTCGGCGGCGGCTTCTCGCCCACCGCCGTTCTCAAGCTGCGCCGCCTCGCGCGCAAAGTCGCGCGCGGCAGCGTTGACCGCACGGCCTACTCGCCCAAGTACTCGCTCTCTTTTATGTCCCACCATGGTCCATGCAGAGCGCATCTCTCTCTCTGTTGTGCGAGGCGTGAACCGCGCCATTCGCTCTCACCTGGCAACCCTGTCTGCACGTCTCGCGCGCGCGTGAACAGGGCTCCAGGCCCCAAATGACGTGTGAGTGTTAGAGTTGTTTGGTATTGAATGACGTGTGAGTGTGTTAGAGTTGTTTGGTATTGTCGAGCGTGAACCGCGCCATTCGCTCTCACCTGGCAACCCTGTCTGCACGTCTCGCGCGCGCGTGAACAGGGCCGCGTCGGCAGGATCCCCAAAACCGTCGTAAACCCCCCCAAATTGAAGTCGACCGCCCAAAGCTGTCCCCCCCCCCGCAAACTTTAAACCTCCATAAACATCATTTTGCAGGGGCTCCAGGCCCCAAATGACGTGTGAGTGTTAGAGTTGTTTGGTATTGAATGACGTGTGAGTGTGTTAGAGTTGTTTGGTATTGTCGAGGAAGGTCTTCACGTACGCCATGCCATAGTACCGCTCCCCTGCCTCCGCGCCCTTGGTGTGCGCCGCCTTCCTCCCCTTCGCTGCAAACGATGCTGTCCCGTCCACATGGTCGCACACAAACCCTCCCAACGGCACCAGCCTGTTTGCCACCATCGCCAAGTATAGCGCCACCAGCCGCGTGTCGATAGCTGTCCCTGCGCCCTCGCTTCCGTCGAGCGGCGGGTTGTGCCGCCATCCACACGGGTAAAAGCACTGCACAAACGTCGCAAAAGACGCCAGCCACGCCGTGTGCTGGCGGTAATTTGACGCCACCCTCGCCACGATCGCCTTGCGACCCTGCTCCAACGCCACGTCATCCAGCAGCGCCTTGTGCTCCGCAGTCACCGTGATGCCGTCGGCGCCTTCTCTCTGCACCATCGTGACGGCGGAGTTCGCCATCTTCTCCAACCCCGCCACCACCTCGACGGCAGTGCCAGCCCCGGCGGCCGTCTTTCGCTCCTTTCGTCGAGCCACCATGTACCTGTCCGGACCGTCGAGGCGGGCGGTGAACACTCGTTCGACCATCATAGACGACGCTTTCACCGGCGCTCCCGCCTCTGCGTTGGCGTCGTGCGCGGCCTTGTCCGCTGCCTGTCCCCGCAACTTGAGCTGCCCCCGCACGGCGACCATCGCGTTGGCGGTCTGCGCAGCAAGCTTGGCCGCCTTCGCCGATCTCTCTCGCTCTGCCGCCGCTGCCGCGTCCACGGGGCGGTCCGTCAGCGGGTCGTCGCGCAGCCGCCCGTCGGCGTCGGCAGCCTCAATCATGGCAGCGTCGGCAGCCTCGCTCATACGGGAGCGCAGCGACCTGAAACGGTCCGTCGACAAATTCGAAACGCCCGCCGAATTCGAAACGTGCGCCGCTCCCGCCGATCTCCCGCTAACGGACCTTACCCGCCTGTAATCTCTCTTTAAGGTATTGGTAAAAATCTCGCTCGCAAGCGGGCGCAGGATTTGGCGCCCCGGAGGAGGGGGGGGGGCGCGTGGGGCTGTCCCAAGGTTGAAATTTCGGCTGTACATGTAATTGCCCATGTACGTGGAGAAAGAAATCCCCGCGGGTTTTTTTCTCTCGCGCGAAGCGGCGCACGACGCGCAGCAGCTGACAACGCTTGCGACAGCGCTCGCCATGCCAGTCAGGCACATCGTCATGTTTGGCATCAAAGAGGGCACGACAGAAGCACAGATCTCGACACTGAAGACAGGGCTAGCGGGGCTGAAGAGCAAGATCCCGGAGATCAAATCGTTCGAGCTAGGATTCGACCTGAAGCTGAAGGGCGGGCAGAGTGCGCGCCGTAGCCGGCCCGTCGGCCCCACCACGTCATGCGCTCACACCCTCTACCGGCCGCCTGCGCTCGCAGCTCACCCAGCCGGGAAGAACCGCTCTTGCTCCTGGGCGCCGACATTCGATACTAAAGAAGCCTACGAGGTGTACGAGACTCACGAGGCCCACATCGAAGTGATCAACGACTGCATCAAGCCCATCATTGAGCCTGGTACGCGAGCCGCCATCCAGTACGAGATGGAGGAGTAGGGTACGTGTGGCAGCGCGGCCACTTCGAATCGTCACGCTACAAGCTGCGCACCCGTCGCAAACCACACTGTCAGTGTTTACGCGATCCCGCGCAACCGAAACACTTGGTTATTTTTTAACGCCAAAGCCGATGTTCCTGCGTGCCAAAGGGGGTGTAGTACTGACATCCCTTTCTCTCTCTCTCCCTCTGCGGCGCGGTGTGTCGGGCGCTCGGGCCCCTCTCCGAGAGCCACGGTCCGGCGCACGGACGCTCGCCAGCTCGCCACACAGTCACCTCTCACCTCAGAGGTGTGCGCCGGGACCTCTGAGACGATCTATATCACACACACCGGTGCCGCACGCACACTCCCCCGGCTCTACTTGAGCTTGTTGAGCTGCTGCGTGCGGTACACGTCAAAGGAGGGGAGGCGGCGGACGGACCCCTTGTCGACGAGCCACACCTCCTTGGCGACGCGGCCCACAAAGTACTGGTCGTGCGACACGAGCACGACCCCGCCCTCGAAGCTGTCGAGGCAGTCGGCCAGCGCGGCGACGGACTCGAGGTCGAGGTTGTTTGTCGGCTCGTCGAGGACGATGATGTGCGGCTGCGTGTACGAGACGGCGGCGAGGGCGACACGCGAGCGCTGCCCTCCGCTCAGCGCCGAGGAGGGGAGCGTCATCATCTCGGAGGTGACGCCGCAGCCGGAGAGGTGCGAGCGGAGCGCCTGCTCGTGCGCGTACGAGCCGTCGCCCGGGAAGCGCTCCATCAGGAACTGCAGCGGCGAGAGCGTGAGGTCGATCTGGTCGGCGTGGTGCTGGTTGACCAGGGCGATGCGGACGCCGCCCGCACTCACCACCTGGAGAAGCAAGAGAGGCCGAGTGGTGAGGAGCTCGAGTCGTGCGGAGGCTAGTCGGAAGCCGCCCCACCTCGCCCGCCGTCGGGGCGAGGTCGCCCAGCAGCAGCTTGACGAGCCTAAACAAGAATGGCGCAATCAAGAGAAGTGTGTGAGGCGAGGCTGCCCAGCAGCAGCTTGGACGCGCGCGTCGTCTTTCCGTTGCCGTTCTCGCCGAGCAGCACGATCCGCGAGCGAGCGTCGATGCCCATCTCGACGCCGGAGAAGAGGGGTGCCGCCGAGCCCGGGTAGCCAAAGGACACGCCCTTGACCTGCACGAGGAAGCCCGACACCTCGCCGCCAGCCTTGAGCGAGAGGGGAAGCTCCGCGTCCTCGGTCAGTGAGGCGGCCTGCTCGTCCAGCTCGCGCGCCTGCGGGGAGGTTCCAGGAGAGGTGTAGGAGAGGTGTAGGACAGGTCAGCGGCGCGGGCCCGAAGTGTCAACCAGCAGGCGTGTCATCGGAGGGGGGTGTCGACGGAGGGTGGTGTAGCAGCACGTGTCCGGTGGGTGTGTGGGGCGGCGGGTGGCGATCCGCTCCTCCTCCTCGAGCTTGTCGGCCATCTTCTCCTTCGACTTGAAGATCTTCATCTGCTTTGGCGTCGAGCCGAGCGGCTTGAACGCGCGCAGCTCCGCGATCATCCGCCGCTTCGACTCCATCTCCCGCTCGTGCGTCAGCTGCTGCTGCGCGCGCCGCTTCGCCCAACCAGAGTAGTTTCCGCGGCTCTGCGTCAGCTGGCGCGCCGCCCCGCTCACGTGCAGCGTGTCGGTCGCAACCTCGTCGGGCGAGGTGAGCCGAGGTGAGCCGAGGTGAGCCGAGGTGAGCCAGGGGCCGAGGTGGGCCGAGAGAAGAAGTGCGGGACTTGGTTGCGAGAGGTTGTGCGGGGTGGCCGCCTCGTCGAGGAAGACGCGGTCGTGCGAGACGACGACCGCCATCCGCTGCTGCCACGTCGGCGAGGTGGAGAGCTCCCTCGCGAGCCACAGCACCGCGCCTGCTCACAGGGGAGGAAAGGGGGGGGAGGGGAGGGAAGCTCACAGGGGGGGGCGCCGCCTCTCCTCGCGGCGGGGCGAGAGCAGGAGCACCGATCGAGAGGTGGTTGGTCGGCTCGTCGAGCAGCAGCAAGTCGGGCCTGTTCACAGCTGCAGCTGTGAAGAGGCGCCGTGCGCCGCTGACTCGAGCAGCAGCAAGTCGGGCCTCGCGAAGATCGCCGCGGCGAGGGCCGTCCGCACGCGCCACCCGCCGGAGAGCGCCTCCATCCTCCTCGCGCGCAGCTCGGCCGAGAAGCCCAAGTTGGTGAGCAAGGACGTGGCGCGCTCCTCGGCGGTGTGCGCCTAGACGAGGTGCGGCCGAGGTGCGGCCGAGGTGCGGCCGAGGTGCGGCCGAGACTCAAGCCCTCCTCGGCGGCGTCGCGCCTCGATGCGCTCGAGCAGTGAGACATACCTCGGCTAGACCTCGGCTAGATCTCGGCTAGATCTCGGCTAGATCTCGCGGGCGCCTCGATGAGCTCGAGCCGCGAGCGCACCTCCTGCAGCCGGCCCGTCTGCAGGGGACGTGTCGCGGACGCGTCAGGGACGCACGGCCGCGCCCGCCTGCCGCGCCTCCAGCAGCTGCCTGCTCGTCCGACGCCGCGGCCGCCAGCTCGAGTGCCTCCAGCTCCTCTGCCTCGGCGAGCAGCAGCCTGCAGGGGAGACGAGAGGGACACTGGTCAGCCGACGTGGCGTGGACATGGCTGCTCGACCCGCCGGCGCCGCAGCCTGCGCTCGACGTCTGCGTGCACCACCGCCTAAGGAAGGGACGTGTCGTGGACGCGTCACGGACAGACGCGCGGGCGGCCGACTCTTGAGGCGTTGGCCGCCACCTGCGCCGGCGTCCAGCCGAGCCGCTCCTCGCCGAGCTGCACCTCCTGCGAGACGTAGTGCACCTATTCATTATCAATTCGTAATTAGATTCTTAATTAGCACCTCCTGCGAGACGTAGTGCACCGTCAGCGCGGGCGGGATGTCGCCCACCAGCCGCGATGCGAGCGCGCGCAGCAGCGTCGACTTGCCCTTCCCGTTCCGGCCGATGAGCGCGTAGATCCGGCCGCGCACCAGCGTGAAGGACGCCTTCTCCGCTCACGAGTCCAGTGAGTCGCGTGTGAAGGACGCCGTCTCGCGCCGGCCCCTCCCGTGTCTACATCTCGGCTGCGTCTCGGCTGCGTCTCGGCTGCGTCTCGGCTGCATCTCGGCTGCGTCTCGGCTGCCTCTCGGCTGCCTCTCGGCTGCCTCTCGGCTGCCTCTCGCGCCTTCTCGAGCAGGTCCCTCCCGCCGCCCGGGTTGGGCAGCGAGAAGGGCTTCGCCTCGACCGCGCCCGTGTACGCGCCCTGCTTCGCCCGCAGCTCCACCGCCGCCGTCGTCGCCGCCGCAAGCGCGGCGTCCTCCGCCGCTCGCTGCGCCAGGACGCGGCTGTGCGCCGCGCGGACTGCCCTCAGCTCGGCCTCCTGCCGCGCCTTGCGCTTCCTTCGCACCTCAAGCGCCTCATCCAGGTCGACCAGGCGGCCGCCGAGCTCGTCCTTGGACACGTCCCGGAAGAGGTGCGAGTCCGACTCGGCGATGCTCGTCTTTTGCTCGAGCACCTTGAGCTCAGGTTCGGGCGCCGCGGCCGTCTCCGCCGCGTCGGCGGCTCCCGCGCATGACAGCGCCGCAAAAAGCTCCCGGCACTTGGCAGTCGCCTCCTCTTCGGTGGCGACGTGCTCGGTCGACAGCAAAAACTCGGCGACGGTCGCCTCCATCGCCTCCTGCTCCTCGTCGCCCTCCAGCATCGTCACGAGATAGTCGAGCACGTCCTCATCCAGTCCCGCGAGGAGGGTCGATGCCGTGTCTCGCGCGGACGGCATGGCTGAGGTTCAGCGTTGCTGCGTTGCTGCGGCGTGCGAGTGTGGCCACAGTGCGGCGTGCGAGTGCGCGTGAGTGCGGCGTGCCAGAGAAGTGGAAAAGAAAAAGAATTCGGCGAACTAACGCGCTCGCATGACACTAGGCACGGGACTGGCGCACACTGGCACTAACACAGGTACACCGGAAAAAGAATTTCGCATTCGCGCCACAAAAAAGAAAGAAAACAGAAAACGGGGAGGGATGGGAGGACGGCACGCCGCCACCACACAGGGATTTTAAGGAGAGGAGTGTGGTGCTAGCCGTCGCCCACCCTAACCCTTGGTCGTCTGCCTCTTTCTATCTCCCTTCGCAGTCCCCCCGCCGATTCTCGCTGCAACCTTCATGCGATCCACCTCGCAGTCGTCCCACTCTCGTCTCACTCTCATCTGCCTCGTCCTGCGACGCCGCCGCCGCCTGCCGAACAGCCAGGCTCGGACGCGCGGCCGCTTTCTTCTCGCGGGTGCAACGAGAAAATTGCGCGCCCGCGACGTCCACGCGTCCCTCTCAGCCCCGGGACAGCTGTCTCGCCACTGCCCCCTTCTTTATGGCCGCCGCCAAGAATTATTCCGCCTACGACGACGCCACGAGCCGCCGGCTCCTCTGCGGCGATCTCTCGGAGGAGACGCGGCTGCCGCGTGAGCTGCTCGAGCGCTTTCACGCGATGTGGTGGCCTCGGCCTCCTCGCTCGCCTCGGCCCCTATCGCCGCACTCACGCGTGCCCGCCGTCACGCTCGATCGCAGGTGCGAGCGCTCGCGCCCCTTCTTTGCCGCCGTCGACGAGACCAGCACCATGAGCGTCGGTGCTCTCGCCGAGGTCGTGCGAAGCCTCGGCGTGCACTCGGACCTGCTCTGCCGCTCCGTCAGCCGCGTCATCGCCAGCGGCGCCGAGGCTGTCAGCTTCTCCGCCTTTGTCCGCGGCTACGCGCAGCTGCACTCGCGGACTCTGCGGGAGGCGCTCCCCTTTGCCTTTGCCGTCTTTGACTTGGATGGCGACGGCCTCCTCTCGCCGGCAGAGTTTCAGACCGTGCTCGAGGCGCGCAGCGCGTGCGCGGCGGCGGCCCCGCCCCGCCGCGCCCCCCCCATCGCCTTCTCCGCCCCGCAGGCGAACCTCGAGCTCAAGCAGCTCGACCCGGCGGCCGTCCGCCGCGTGCTCGCCGCGCCGCCCTCGTCGGACCAGCAGCTCCGAGGCGGTCGGGCGCGACCAGTTCCGCTGCTTCGCCGACATGCCGCAGACACGTCCTGGACGTGTCCGATAGGCCTCACGCGCGACCAGTTCCGCTACTTCGCCTCGCTCTCCTCCGAGACGGTCCTCGCCACCTGCGGCTTCCTGCTCCACGTCTCGGCCTTCTACGTCCCCCTCTACCCGCTCGGGCCTGAGGCGGAGGAGGAGGCGGAGCGAGAGGCGGAGGAGGCCGCCGCCGCGCAAAAGGCGGCGGGCGGCGGCGGCGGCGGCGGGGCGGACGGGCCAGACGCGTGCGGCGCGTCGGCGGTCGGCGAGTCGTCGGACGGTGCGAACCCGTTTGAGGACTCCGACATGCTCGCGGCGCTCGAGTCGCTCAAGACGACGCCGGAGGAGCGGGCCGAGCGGCAGAAGGCAAAGGGGAACGAGGCGATGCGCTCCCGCGAGCCGCACGCCGCCTCCTTCGCGGTGGAGCGGTACAGCGAAGGTCTCGCCGAGAGGCCGCGCGACGCGAGGCTGCGCGCGACGCTGCTCGCCAACCGCGCGGCGGCGCACACCTCGCTCAGGAACTGGAGGCGCGCGCTCGACGACGCGAAGGAGGCGCTCGCGGTGAGGGCGGAGCACGAGGCGAGGGCGGAGCCAGAGGGATGCGCGGCGGCCGCGGCCGCGGCGGCCGGGGCCGAGGGGGGAGCGGCCTCCTGCAGCGCTGCCGGAGGGGCAGACAGTGGCTCTCGCGCCTTGGCGGCGGCGTCGCAGGTCAAGGCTGCGCGGCGCGGGGCCGCGGCGGCGCTGCGGCTCGGCCTGCTGGCGGAGGCAAAGGCGCTGAGCGAGGAGGGGCTGCGGCTCTGCGGCGGCGGCGGCGAGTCGGAGGCGGCGGAGCTGCGTTCGGTCGCGAGCGAGATTGCGGCGCGCGAGGCGGCAGAGGAGGCGAAGAGGGTGGCTGCCGCGGCGCGCGCCGCCATGGAGGAGGAGCTGGCGGCGGCGCTGCGCGCGCGGGGGCTCGCGGTGGGAGAGTTTCTCGACGAGGGGTTGCGGCAGCAGTGCGTCGGCGAGCACGCTGGTGCTCGTCTGTGGTACGACTCTGCCGCGGCAGAGCTGCACTCTCCGGTGCTGCTCCTCTACCCGGAGGCGTCGATGTCCGACTTCATCCAGGACGTGGCAGAGGGGGAGCGCCTCGCCGACCACCTCGAGGAGATGTTCGGCGAAGCCGCCGAGCGCTCCCCGCCGTGGGACACCGAGAGAAAGTACGCCGCGCCGGCGCTGCAGCCCTACCTCGTCCTCGACGCCGACGGCGAGGCTGGCGTCGGCACTTGCCGGCGCCTCGACGCCTCGACGGCTCTGCTGCCGCAGCTCGCCGCCCTGTGCGCCGAGGGCTACACCGTGCCAGGCGTGCCCATCGTGCACGTCGTCGTGCGGCGCTCCGCTTTCGAGCGAGAATTTCTCCGCACTGGCGGCGCGGCCTGAAACGTGACGGGTGAGAGTGTGCGGCGGGCGGCTAGGTTGAATTTTAGCCCCGTTTGAGAATCGGAGGCTTTTCTTGCGAACTTTTAGATTTAGTCTGTAATAGTCACACACTTTTTCATTGTTGCAACGTTGAACATACATCGGCTGGGTTTTTAGGCACATTTTGTGGGGTTGGCACTCCCATCGACCCTCATGACCTCCTGCGGTCTCTGAGATGGACACCAGTGGGTGTGGGGCCACAGCCAGGATACACTCGAAGGCTGGGTAAGCAGTAGAGGTCGATACTCGACGCGTCCCACATGGTCTGTGTCGCTGTCGGCACGCTGTCGACAGGACGTCGAGCGACACCGGTGGCAGTGCCACCCAGGAGTGGTCGGGCGGTCTCCCGTCATGAGAGAGCCACCATGTGATCCGTATGATGGTTCCTGACAACCGCCTCAGTCAACTTTCGTCACAGTTCCCGCTCTGAGAGGAGCTGCGGGTCAGTTCGACAGCTTGGAGCTGTGTCGCCGGCGTGCGGCGGCCTGCCTCCGGAGGTGCCTCTGAGGTGGACATTTGTTGGTCACCGTGAGAGAACGCGTTCGAATTTTTACTCCGGAACTTCAACTGAGCACGCGCACCGGCCAGGGCTACAATGTCAAGTGTTCCCATCATTTTCCAATCGCCAGGCCAGCGCACAGCGCCATAGGAGGTATTTTCTTCTCAATAACAAGGCTGTGAACCCAGCCACGTAGAGTCAGTACCCCACAGTAGAGTACCCTGTGGCAACTCACAATTCACAGTACTGTAATGTACTGTGCAGTCCCAACGGTATACCCCACAGTACCTCACAGTCCCTCACGCAGATAGTACCTTACGCGGTACCCCGCGGTACCCGATGCGCGATGGTGTACCGCCGACGGTATCCGACGGTACCCGACGGTGTCTCATTGAGCAAACGCGTCCAGAGTGGCAGAACAGTCGAATGGCCGCATGGCCGTGGCCATGGTGCTGGTCACTGCTCTCCACGCCGCCCAGAATACCTCGTGGTGCAAAGGCTCCCTGATTTTTTCAATGAGGGCCTTTGATCCCTCCATGGTTGATCGCATCCATGGCTTGCGCTCACCATACCAGTGAATGTGAGGGATATTTTTGCTCAGTGTCCCGAACATAATGGCGTTCCGAAGGGACCTCGGGCCGAGGCCGTTGAAATAAGTGGCATAGATGAGCCCTTGGTCGGCCTCGGCAAAATAGAAATCCCAGCGACGTGATGCGTTGCCCATGTCGCTGCAGTAGTGTGGATACTGCCGACAAGCTATCAACCTCCAACCCGTCGACCCACCTGCCAGCCTTGCCGTCCCCACCCTTGGTCGGTAGTGAAGCCTTGTTGAAGGAGATCGAGCATTAGCATGTAATGGGAAATGTTTGGCTTGATTGCCATTATGCTCGCGACAAGTGGTGCGTTGCCTCCACTTGGTACAACCAGCGACTCTGCATAGCCTGCGAACGGATGCTGTGGCACCGTTCGAAAGCAAACACGTCAAGGTCTAAGAACAGTAGCTTCTCGTAAACGTAATGCACGAGGCCAAACACACCAACCTTGAGGATGGTTTGACTCATGATGCCCCAAACAAGCTCTGACACGTTCTTGCTTATTCGCACGTTGCCATGTGTGTAGAATTTGTTGAACTGTCGACTTGAAGACGAAGGCGTCAAGAGCATCAAGGAACGTCATGACGCGAGGATCTTGGAACATCCACATGCCGAGTGATGATGACATGGTCACCACTTGCGTTGTGCAATCGCAAGTTGGTCATCTGCGCCGCCAAAACGCACATGCCCATGTCCGCCACGCCGCTGCTTGCAAGCCAGTAAGCTTCTGGCTCATCGAGGTGACGCTGCTTGGCCTCTTTCTTCAGGTCATCAATCACATGAACAAATGCAAACTTTGTGGTAGTCGATCGTGGCGAGAAGACTGGTTTGAGGTAGGGCACGCTTCTTGGCAGCTTCACGCCTGCAGATTTCAATGAGCCCGTGCCCAGCACGAGGCAGCACATGAAGAGCATACGCCGCATCTGGTAGGTCCACATCCACCGCACAGGTTGGACCACCCGGTTAATTGCGCGCACCGGCGCACGCCGCCGCCGCGCGCGCCGCAACAAAGGGTGTTTTGTTCTCTCGCAATGACCACCGGTGCGTCTGAACCCGACCCCACGGGCGGGAGAGCAGGCGCCCGCTGGGATGACCGCCCCCTAACCCTTTTTTCCCATCACCCCCGCCTCGCGGACGGACGGAACTTGAAAAGGCCTATACGGGGCAACCCATGCACTGCACATTTCCGAAAAACACCGAAACGATCGACAGAAAAGTGCACCCCCCTGCATGAGATCTGCACCCCCCTCGATCCGGAATCCCCGACCGAGGATAGGATTGTGCCCACCCAACCCCCTGAGGTCCCCATACCCGCAGGAACCCCCACCCCCAGCCGTGCGTCGAGCCCCGACCCTCGGAAGTGCCGCGCGCGCCCCCCGGGGGGAGGACCGCATGGATGCGCAGGCAGGCCCTTTTACCCAACGTACATACATCCTACTTCCCCGGTGGACGCCCAGCGCCCCGGGCGGCCCCCGGGGGACCCCCGCGGGCCGACGCCCGACCTCGCCGGCCGATCGGGCGAGCCAGCACACTTCGATCCCCGACACATTCCTTCCCTGGCGCCTCTGCGCATTCATCCCGCTACTCCGTTCACACCTCGCCCATTCACACCCTGTATGTTCACATTCACACCTCATACGTGCTCGCTTTTTCGATGCAAGTACCGCACAACCCTGGCACAACCCCCCTGACCCCCCCTCTGGACGCGTCCACCCTCCGTCCAACATTCGCATGCCTGCGGCAGCCACCTCCAAGTGCTCCTCCGCTAGAGTCACCTGACTTCTCCTTCGCTACGCCCTGCCTGAAGAGCGGGGAGGTTCTCGACTGCCACGTGACGATGCGCACGAGCGGGACAGGAGCAGGCTCGGCGTTACAGGAGCAGGCTCGTTGGTTGGCGGCTCCCGCGCTTTTATTTTTTGAAGTTGGAGAGGGAAAACCTGTCGTCCGAAAAAGAAGAAAGAAAACAGTATGAAGGCATATCCTCAAAACGGCAGGGTTTTGACCGCGCAAGATATAAAGGGTGTCCTAAGGGCTCTGCTCGCAAGGCGCCCGCGTCGCAGACGCGGTACCATTGACAAATCTGCAATATACCCCCACACGAACAAATAGCAAAATCCGAATACCGTGCACGAATCCGGCGATGTCGGACCCAAGCCTTCAGCTGGTGCCAGACATTCGTAAAATTGAAGCCAAGAACGCCAAATCCGTGCTTTCGGAGCAACTGAGGGAAAGCCGCTGATCGAGCCCAGCGTGCCCGCGGCCGCCTCCCGCGCAGCACCGCCGCTGGGGACGACACGCTGCGGATTCGGATCGAGCCCATGGAGGAGGAGGGCGCGGTCGGCCAGCGCAGCAGGCGGAGTCCCTCCCCGCGCCGGAGCCCCCTGCCTGCAGTCGAGGGAGTCCTCGTTGGCGATGAAGGTGGCGACATCGAATCGCGGCCGACACACGTCACGTGGGAGGAATGGGCGATGAGCGGGAACGATGCGCACTACGACGCCGACTCCGCCGTGCTCGTGGCCGCCAAGCAGAAAGCCGCGCTCCAGGAGCACGCCAAGATGCAATGGCTCGCTTGCTTCGATTCAGCTCTCTCGGCAGCAGAAGTGGGGCTGGAGCGGGTGGGGGTGGATGCCGATTGAGGGAGAGCGTCTCCAGCTGCGCCCTGTGGCAGCTGCGCCCTGTGGCAGCTAGTCGAGGGACTTGGTAGTTGTGACCCCCCTGAGTGAGGACACGAGAGAGAGAGCGTTTTGTGGTGTTGGTGTACGCAATAACGGGACAGGGTGGTTGTTCTCTCTATCTCCTCTTCTAGCTCTTAGCATGAGCTGCGCCCTGTGTCCGACCCCTTTCTCTGGGCCGGCGCGGGGCCCCCCGGAGGCACCGTGCGCCGCGCCGCAGTGCGGAAACGGGGCTCCGGCTCTATGAGTCTCTATGAGCACCGACTTCCCGAATGATCACGGTTGATCAGAGGGCAGATTTGGAGAGATCTCGAGGAGTACATGCAGATAGACCCTCCAACCATCAGAAAACTCCGACCTGATCGGTCGTACTGACCGCCGACAGATCACTCCAGACAGCAGACAGGCCGACGTCTGCACGCGGCCGGCCGGGCGAGAGGCTTGACACGATCCGACCCTGCGACCCTGACGCTGCTGCTCTAGCTATCAGCCATGCACTGCTGACTGCTGCCACAATGTGCGACCTGTGCTGGCCCACTTGGCGGCCTTCCCGGTCAGTGGTGAGGCGCAGTTCAGAGCTGTCGATGGCGCGATGCCGCACTGGTCCCACATTGGTGACACGAGACCACCAAGTTTGCCGGTCCAAGAGAGAGGCGCCGGCGCTGTCCTGAGAAGGTGCGTGGTCCCTCTTGACTGCCCATGCGCGCGAGGCTGTGTAGGCATAGCCTCGAGAGTGCCAGCAGCCAATCCGAGGTGACGCGCATTGCGCCAGAAGCGTGCACGCAGCTGGAAGGACACCTTCCTACTGGCCGTACGATCACGTCATCACTGAATGCTTGATACAAAGGCCGCGAGCTATGCAGGTGATCAATTGTGCATCATGGCACGGTCAGCTGCGCCGACAGGCTGTCGCAAGGCGTGATAGCATGGCCGCAAGTACGCCGAATTCCCATGAAAACAAGTAAAAAATCGCGAAAAAAGAAAAAAAAACTCCAAAAAATCGGCGCCTGCGGCGGGCCATGGGACCCCATCTCCCCCCCGCATGGACACCCTCTGGGGCCCCCGCGCCGGCCCAGAGACCCCTTTTGCGCAGCAACACCTTAAACTTTCAGGCCCTCCAAATTCGGGTCGGAGCGTAGCGGAGTGGGCCCCGAGTTTGAAAAGGGCGACGGACGCTTGCGTCCTAGCCTCCAACAACGCCTCCCCGGCGCAGCGCAGAGGGGCCCCCGGAGGGATGCACAACCGCTCCACGCCACGCCGCTTGCGGCGGTCCTCCTCCCAGCTCCGCTGAGGGCACGTGCGTTATTCTTTCTTTCCCAAGGATTCTTTCCCACCATAAATTCTTTCCCAAGGCAGGGCCACATGCTTCTGCCAGTGCATGGGTCGCTGCTCGCAGTCTCCTCGCTTGTCGCGCCCGCTCGCCTTGCCGCGCCTCAAGCGAGCGGCGCAAGCTCTGTCTTGCCCGAAGCCTGGTTTGTCAAGACAGAGACCTTTGTCACCGGCAAGCCGTTTCCCGAGATCAGGCCTCACCTCGAGGCGCACAAGGCGTGGGTCGCAAATCTGCGGCAGCAGGGCGCCACGATCACGAGTGGCTACCGCGTGGACGCCGATGGCCGGCCTGGTGGCGGCGGCCTCATGCTCTTCAGGGCCGCCTCCCATGCCGCGGCCGAGCAGCTGTGCCTGCAGGACCCACTCGTGTCTAGCGGCTGTGTGGAATGGGCCGTCAACGGATGGGTGGCGGAGGTGGGCGATCTAGAGCTCGTCGACGGTGGCGCGTGGTGCGAGAAGCAGGCTGCGCTGCCCGACAGCCCATCCCGGCGCAATGACCCGCCGACGGCGGGCGGCGGGCGGCAGCTCGAGGTGGCTGTCGTCACGGTCGCCTTTGGTCGCGTCGGCGCGCGCACCGCTCTCCCCTGTCTGGCCGCTCCTCGCTGCTGAGTCCCTCGTTCCCGCACGCCCCTCCTGCAGACGGCATCGAGGCGGCCGTGCGCGGTGCGGTCGAGGAGCGGGGCGAGGTCGTGCGGTGGTGCGTGAGCAGCCTCGACGGCGAGGCGAGACGCGCCACCGCGGAGGTTGTGATACTGCCGCATGCCGCGCCGCATCGTCAGGAGGGCTGAGGGCGCATGTGGCCGAAGCGGCCGCGCTGCTGTGCCTGAGCGGGACGCATCTCCGCGCTGAACGGTCCCTGTCGGGGCGTGTGACGTGGTGGGCGCGACCGGCTTCCTGGAGTCGGCTTTTTGCACGGCAGCGGCACCGGCTACGACCTACGTTGGTCTCGCCGCGCACCTGATTTTTCCCGCGTCCCAACAAAATGGGACAATACGTCCGTGCGCTAGCCACGCGGGCGCCGCACACCGCATTGAATTCTGCAGCCGCTCCGACACCGAGCTCCGAGCTCCGAGGTGGTCTCCCCGCGCGCATGCAATTGCATACGGCTTTACGGACGCCAACACCCCATTATTACCGCCGGCAAGCCGTATTAGTTAGGTTATAGCGCATTGCCTGCGTTGCGCGATGCGACACTTGTGCGGAGAGAGGGAGAGGAGAGACACCGATACCGATATGCCTCGCATACCGGCCACATTGCCGCTCCCTCCGCAACGAACGCAATGCCGACGTGCTGATAGACCCGGAGGACGGGCTGGCGGGCTCTCACGCGCGAGGCATCTCGGTGAGCTTGGGCGGCTCCGCCTTCTTGACCTTCTGGGGCCCGTCCATGACGAAGCCTTCGTGGGTCATCAGCTGGTTGGACTGCTGCGCCATGGCGCACGTGCCGCAGCAGAAGGCGTAGATCGTTGTCTCGCACGGGTCTTCCTGGATTTTGTACTTCTCGAGCACGGCCTGACGTGTGGCGAGGAGGGCCTGCCCCTCGCAGCAGAAGCCGGCAACGCGGAGAGGAGGGAAGGCAGAGCCGCCCATGCGAAGCGGCGTGGCGCAGCATAGCATCCAGAAGGTGTTGTCCGGGCCGCACTCATTGACGACTCCCGCTTTTGCCTCGAGGTCGGTGTAGAAGCAGCAAGTCGGGCCAATGTGCGCGATGCAGCAGACGCACGCGTTGCCGTCGGCGCAGGCCTTGTGCTTGTTACATTCGAACATGCCGATGTCGAACGTGCCAGCCACATGCGCGGGAACGGGCTCGACCGTCGCCATGTCGCCGGTGTGGCGGTGAACGCGAGCGCAAAACGAGGCGGGGCGGCGCGCCGTCCCCCTTCAAATCTCGGCGGTCCTCGGCGGGCGCCACACGGTCTATAGAGGTACGCCCAGCGCCCCAGCCCACGCCCTCGGGGGTTTTATCTGGTGGAGTCCTTGATTGCCAACAGCATACCTACACGCCGCCGCCGCCCTCCACCTCGCCCACGCCGCCGCTACCCTCCACCTTCTTCCCACCGCCGACCGCCGCCGCTCACGCCTCCGCCGCCTTCCATCTCGCCCACGCCTCCGCCGCCCTCCACCTCTCCCATGCCGCCCCCCCGCCCTCCACCTCGCCCACCCCTTTGCCACCACCCTCTCCTTCGCCGCCCCTCGCCCCCACCGTCCTCCACCTCCACCCCTCGCCCTGCCCCCCGCCCTACCGAACCACCCGCCGCCCGCCGACTTCCGCCCTCCCGCCGCCCTCCCCCCTTTCTGCCCCTCCGCCTTCGCCATCCCCCATCTGTGCATTCCACTCCGTTCGCTCCCTCCCGCTTGGCGCCCATCCCGCCCTCCGCCCTCGCCCTCCGCCCCTGCCCTGGCTGCGCCTGGGTGGCATCTCCTCACCATCACGCGCCAAGTGGGAGGGAAGTGGACGGGGCCCTGAGCCGACCTAGCCCCAGACGGAACGGGGCGCCCAACACGTGCCCGGATTACTGTGCCTTCCCCGGGTGCAGCCTTTCGGTTCGTGAAGGGTCGGTGCGAGTCGTGACCTCCTGGAACACCCGTACCCCCGCACCATCTCCGTCGCTTGGTTCCATAACCTCTGCCACAACCGGGAGCGGCCAGGGCTCATAGACTCGGTCGAAAGACCCCAGATTGGCATCCATGGACCATGCCTTTCTGGACAGGGTGGCCCGCCACAAGGACCCCAGGAATTGCGACTCGCCGCTTTCCTCCCGCTGTGATTCTGTGTGAGCTCTGAGAGAGAGAGATTTTTAGCTTGTTTGTTGTTGAGCTCTGTGTCTTGATTTGCCAACAATATACCTAACACACCCCGGATGCGACCATGCACAAAGGTCTCTGTCTTGACAACGCAGGCTTCGGGCAAGACAGAATGCGCCGGTAGTTTCATTGCTTTCTAGGGATCCCTAGTAAAAAAACAAACTCTCGTCTCGTCCTTGCCAGCCGCCTTGCTGCCGACCGACCCTACTCCCGCGAAGCATGCCGGATGCGGGCAAAGACGACGCCCCTCTCCTTGCGAAGCCGCGGCAAGAGTACATCAGCCGCAAGCGCGAGGAGTTTGCTGTCGCGGGCAGCCAGACGGCGACGCATGCCTTCGGGACACCCTACCTTCGCAGCTGCTCACTCGACGCCGTCCTGTCGTGGATAGCATTCCTCTTCATCTGCTGGCCCATCGGGGTCGTGCTCGTGCTCTCCGGCTGCTGCTGTGGCCCGCTGCTGTTCCAGAGGTTCGCCATGTGGTGCCTGACCGGCCCGCTCCGCAACTCGCTGCTTGGTGTGCTGCTGATGCGGATCCCGTCGCTGACCTATGACCTGGCGATGAATGGGTACCAGTTCCTCTTCCAGGGGTTTGAGCAGCGCATGTGGACCGACACGCTGCTGCCGGCCAGGCGCGAGTACCTCGACGCCAACTTTGGGCGCAACCTCATGCTCTGGGACACAGTTCGCATCGGCGACTACGGCCTCGCTCGCGAGATAGCGCTTGACCCGCACCGCAAGCGCGCCGGCTGCCTCGACGGCTGGCTGATCAAGGGGGCGACGCTGCCGCAGGCGACCAACCTGCCGCTCTTTTTCCACACCGGCGCCGAGTACCACACCGCCTGGCGCAAAGCCTTCCGCGAGCACATCACGGGCGAGCAATATGCAGGGCGATGTGCTGAGCCTTCAGTGAGCCTCTCCCGAGCCCTCTCTTGGTCGCCCCTAGGCGCGCCGTCGGTGGTCGCCAAGCTCAAGGACGGCGGCAGAGCCGCGCGCGAGGAGGCGAGGCCGCACTTGAACGCGTGGCTGGCGTCGGGGTGGGGGGGGATCCAGCCGCCCGCGGCACTTTGCTCGCTGCGTGGATGGCGCAGCTGTGATCAGCGTCTCTTCACAGCTCTAGCTGTGAGCAGGCACTTGGCTCGCGGTGGATGGCGCAGCCCGTCTTCGAGACGCTCGCTTCGCTGCTGCTCGACGTGCGACCGACCGCGCTCGAGGGGGAGGCGAAGGAGGCGTGGGACGACCTCATCACCAAGGCGACTGAGATGGGGCGAGATGGGGCGAGATGGGGCGAGATGGGGCGAGATGGGGCGAGATGGGGCGAGATGACGCGTGACGCCACCTCGCAGGTCGCCATCTACACGACCGTCGGCGCGCTGTACTGGCTCTTGCCGCCCTCGTACCCGCCGCTGCTGCAGACGGCGGGCACGCTCGCCCCCTCCGCCCTCAAGCGCTTCCTCTACCTGCACTGCAACAGCGCCAGGCCAGAGGCCCTCGCCGGCCGGCCGGTCGACTGGCGTGCCTTCGCCGACGCGGTGCCGGGCGTCGAGTCGGTGCGTGTTAATTAACTGTTAATTAACTGTGAATTAACTGTGAATTAACAGGTGCCGGGCGTCGAGTCGGTGACAGCCGACGTGAACGGGGTGCGCGGCCGTCCGGCTGTCCCGCCCGGAGCCTGGAGCCGACCTTCGAGCCGCGTGTCGGGAGCCTGTGTCGGGAGCTTGCTCCTTAGGTGCGCCCCTCCGGCTCCGGGGCGAGCTGCTGCGAGGCGACGTGCGGCTCCTGCCTCGGCAGCTCGGACGTGCCTTCGCGGGAGGAGCCAAAGGTCGACAAGCTGCTCGACTCGGTCTGCATGGCGCTGCTGCTCGCGGCGGCGGCAGGCGAGGGGGCTGACTCATCCTCGCCCTCGCCTCCTCGCCTCCTCTCCTCCTCTCCTCCTCGCCCCTCCTCGCCCCTCCTCGCCCCTCCTCGCCCCTCCTCGCCACTCCTCCCCCCTCCTCCCCCCCCCCTCAACCCCCCCTCAACCACCCCTCAACACCCCCCGCCCCCCCCGCCCCCCCCCGCGTGCGGCAGGCACCACCTCTGGCTGCTCCAACACCCTCGCCAAGCTGCTCCGCTTCCCGCGCGGCGTCTTCCCAAAGGCGCTCGGAAACAGCCCGCAGTGGACGGAGGACGCCGACGAGATGGCGGCCCTCTTCCGCGCTTGCCCGACCGACTTCGTCATCGAGGCGCCCTGCCTCGCCCGCCCCTCCTCACACCTCTCTCCTTTGACGAGCCACGCCTCTCGCCCTCAGGCCCTCCGCCTCGCCTGCCCCGTCGCCGGCTCGCACAAGGCGTGCCATCTCCCCACATCTCCCCACATCTCCCCACATCTCCCCACATCTCCCCGTACCTCGCCTGCCCCGTCGCCGGCTCTCACAAGGCGTGCCATCTCCCCACATCTCCCCACATCTCCCCACATCTCCCCACATCTCCCCACATCTCCCCACATCTCCCCGTACCTGCCCCGTCGCCGGCTCTCACAAGGCGCTCGGCCCATCCCGGCAGTGTGACGCCACCATCAGCGAGGGTGGCGAACCATGCACACCTCAACCGGTCCCTCAGGTGCTCGACAAGCCGATGCAGTGCCCCTTCCTCGACGGCACGGTCACGCTGCCGGCGGAGAGCATCGTCGTCGCGAACTACAACACCGCGCACCTCGACCCCAAGGAGTGGGGCGACGACGCGATGGCCTTCGCGCCCGGCCGCGCGGACCACGACCGCTACCTGGTGTGGAACGGGCCCTTTGGGCGGGGGTGGGAGAACGAGCAGCCCCCCGCGCCGCGGCAGTGCCCGGGCGAGGAGCACGCCGTCGCCGTCATCTCGATCGTGGTGGGTGCCTTCCTCGACTACCACAAGCCGGCCGGAGGCGGGCCGCCCAAGAACACGCGCACCGCCGGCGACGCGGAGGCGGCGAGCGAGCCGGTTGCTCGCTCGCTCGCCTCGGAGCCGCCTCAGTCCAAGTCCCACCCGCTGGCGACCTTTTGTTACTACGCATTCGGGGGCTCGCAGTGAGGGCCTCCGGAGGGCGGCCTCTCTTCATGGATGCGTGTGTCCACTGCCCGGCGTACATTCATGCACCCCGGCGTTGCGCAGCCCCTCGCGAGGAGCTGCATGCTTCGGGGCGTACGTGCGTTGAGTCTGGCCCGTGGCCGTGCGCTGGCCTTGCTCGTCCTCTCCGTCCGGTGTGGGCGTGATGATCCAGAGATATCTAGCTTCTAGGTAATCGTCCGCAGTTGCCACGAATCTCGATTGCGATGTGCTGACCCGCGCGGCCGCGCGGAGGTGTGTGTACGCGTCACGGGGCTGTATAATACAAAACCGAAAAGCCGATCGCTGACTTCGTTTTAAATCTCTCAGCCTGCAATTATATGACCCGCTGCCCCTGCCGCGTGTGCCCTTACCCTGGAACCCTGCGGCGCCTGCCACACATACTGCCCTGCCCGCATAATACTGCCCTGTCCGATCCCCTACCTGCCCCGGGTGTGAAACCCACACTGCCCAGCTGTGAATAACTGCCCGCTCGCGAGGTCTCGGAGAAACTTAGGGTATAAACGTACACACGCGTATATATTGATTTTCCCTGCATTGGGGTTCCCAACAATATGTGCCCCGTCATGTTGTAATCAACGCGCCACCCACGCCATTCTGAGTGCTCGCCTGCTCTCCTCTCGCCAGCAGGTGCGCCGTCGCAGAGCATCGCGGCTCGGGGCCGGCCGCCACCAGAGGGCAGAGCCTGAGGGTGCTGTTCTCCATCTTTGGCCAGCCCGGGAGGCGCGCCGGCGACCACGAGAAGGGAGGGCGGCACGCCGGCGCGGCTGGGCTCGCAGCCACACCGCGGCGCGGGTGCAGCGCCAGGTACTCTCGCACGCAGCCGCCGCCGCCCGGCAGGTCAGCCGCGAGCTGCCTCAGGTCGGAGGCCAGCCTCCTGCCCGCCGCGCGGTGCAGCGCCGCGTCGGTGCTGCTCAGGCTCCTCGCGCTCGCGTCGCTGCCGTTCGCCGCCCAAGCCAGCGCTCGCGCGCCGGCCGGCGAGTCGTGCGTGTTGGCGGCCGGCGGCAGGGTGGGGCAAGCGCCAAGCCCGGCGCGCAAGCACGTCACGAGGAGCGTCTCCGCGAGTCGCTCGGTGGTTCCGACCACGTCGAAGAGGGAGAGGAGCGCTTCCACGTCGGCGGCTCCCCCCCCCTGCCGCGCGCTGCGCACTCGCGCCACCACACGCTGCTCTGCGGCGCTGGCCGGCGCGTGCGGCATAGCGAGGTCCGTCAGCTCCCGCCACTGCGCATCCGGACCGAGTCGAGTCGCAAACTCGGTCGGACCCTCTCGGCGGCGAGGCCTGTACCGGTTCCCGCTCGTGGCGAGCCACTGCGACCGGTACCACGCGACCGGCTCACGCACGACCATCACAGTCACCGCGCGCGCGTCCGGCGGCAGCGCGTGTGCACGCAGCTCGATGACGTTGTTCAGGACCGCGCGCGAGCCGTCGACAGGGATGTGGTACTCGAGGCTCCAGCCACGGCTCCGTCCCGCCGTGTGAGCGCAGCGCAGGAAGGCGCTGCGTGCATAGCCTCGCACTTCCCACAGCCCTATCCCCATGTTGGCACGGCCGCAGTGCCCAGGCACCGTCTCGGGCCGCTCTCCCCGCCCGATGGCGCTCCAAGATGGCGCCGAGAGCTCGAGCTGCTCAAAGGCGTGCCGCAGGGTGGTGCCTCCGGTCTTGGGCACGTGCCGCCACGCGATGAGGGCGCAACGCGCAGCCGGAGCGGCGACCTGAAGCACCAGCGGCTTGCAGTCGGGAGGGCAGAGACTCGGCAGTCCACACCACTGGGCCGCCGACATGGCCGCTCAGTGCTCAGTTCAGGTCAGCGAGGCTGTCCAACGCACGCATGAGGCAGCAGCGACGCGGAAGCAAAGCTCGTGCAGGTATCTCCCCGTCGGCCTAGTTGCGCGGGAAGCACGTGGGAGCGCTACACAAGTGACGCGAAGCACGTGGAGCACTATACAAGTACAAGTACTCGCCCTGCGTCGCCCCCCTAGAAATCCGCCCCCCCACGCCTCCCCTCCCGTGGGGGGAAGGCGGGACACATGCAAGAAATCCCGGCGTGACATTGATAAAAATCTTCTCACCTGCAAGTTATGAAAAAATAAAAAAACAACCGCGGGGCCGCCGGCCCTGCCGCGCTAACGTGGTATGCTCTCCGCGTGCCGCCGCAAACCGCTCGCGATCCCCGTGAGAGCGTTCGCGTCGGACGCGTCGCGCGCCTACCGCGAGCTGCTTCGGGCGCAGCGCCAGCTCTTTGGCGAGGACGCGCGGGCGCGCGCCGCGGCGATCACAGAGACGCGCGAGCAGTTTGCTCTCAACGCGGACGTGCGGGAGAGCGAGGTCGCCAGCAAGGTGCAGGACGCGAGGGACGCGGCCGCCTTCCTGCGGCATAACGTGGCGCAGACGGTGCGCGACGACGACTCTGGCAACTTTGGTGCGTGACCCACTGCGATTCGCCACTGCTGACACCGCCGCCGCCCGCCCATCCACGCCCCGCTCCCCGCTCGCCTCGCAGTGCTAACGCCGCAGCCGGAGCACATCTCTCGAAGCCAGACGCCGGAGCCGCTGCCGGACGGCCTCGAGGGCACGCCAAGATTCGAGGACGTCCCTGCCGCCGCCGACCCGAGGGCCTCGCGATGACCGTCGTAGCTCGGCCCCCTTTTCGCGCAGCCTCGCTTCAACCGCCGATCGCTCACCCGCACTCCTTTCGGCGCCGTCCCTGTCTCCCAGCCACAAGCCGAGCTAAGCTTGTTCTGCCCTGGCGGTTTGGGGATCGCAGGAAGCACCACTCAGACGGTCGCCAGAAGGCCCCTGTGATGACTACTCTAGTTGCAGTACGCATCGATCGCCTTGTTAAAGGAAAGAAATGTGGCGACCATGATGAAATGAAGAAACTGACGCGCTTCCCCTTCTCAAGGTCTCGAACGGCGCTTCACTTGAATGGCGTTCGCTTCGGCCGGCCTGCCGCCGCCGGCGCTCAACGCTGCCGCTGCCGAGGGCGCGGCGCGCGGCCGCGACGGCGCGCAAGAGGCCGATGATGGCCAGAGACTCGGCGTGAAGCGCCGCCTCGACGGCGAGCTCGCGAGCGCGCGCGTCAACGACGACGACGCCAAAGAAGGCGACACCATTATGGTGGACGCCGCACAGATGGCCGCTGCGGCGGCCGCCGGCACCGACCGCGGCACGAAGCGCCTGCTGCACGTCGCGCTCGCGGCGCGCGACGGCTCGCACATCCCGGACATCCAGAACACGACGGCGCTCGTCACCGAGATTCGACAGCTTCTGAGGAAGACGCCAGGCTGCGAGGCGCAGCCGGCGAGCGCGATCAGCGTGCCCGTCATCGGCACGTCGCGCGCCATCTGCGTCGCCTTCAGCGGCGAGAGCGAGGCACGTGCCTTCCTCGAGCAGTACGCCGGCGGTAGCGTCCTACAGCTCCCAGCGCCAGACAACATCACCATCACCTTCGCCGCTCTCGACGCCACCGTGTGGGGCAAGCAGGCGGAGGCGCGCGAGACCCAGGCGACCATCGACTCCGACGGCCTCCTCGCCATACGCACGCGCGGCGCCATCAACACCGCGGCCCAGATCGAGCACTTCGCCCCCCTCTTGGAGAAGCACTTCGGCAACGTGGTCTCCATCCAGGAGGGATACCACTCCTTCCTCGGCACGAAGTCGGACGAGAAGGACGGCTCGATCCTCTTCAAGGTGAAGAACGAGAACCTCGTCTGCAACCTCCCTGTCCTGCCCAACGTCTACGCGAGCGGCGATGTCGGCGGACCCCTCCGCCTCGACGTCGGGAGTGTGAAGGTGCTCGGGAACAAGCTTTGCCCATCGTGCCGCGCCTTTGCGACGACGAGCGCCGACATCATCCACGACGCGCAGTGCGGCGCGCAGGCGCTCAAGGAGAGGCGCGCCGCAGCGGCGAACGTCGCCAAGAAGAAGACCTTCGAGAGCCTCATCGTCGACAACAGGGTCGAGGTCGCGCGCGCGGCGGGCAAGGCCAAGGCGATGGCGGTGCGCGACGGGATCGGCTTCTGCCCGGCCTTCAACCAGACCGCCATCCCGTGCAAGACCGCCGCTCGCTGCCGCTACGCGCCGTGCGTCAACTTCGAGGCGCTCCTCCACTCCGCCTTCAAGGACACTATCTACGAGCGCATGCCGAGCGCGGTCAGGCTGGGCACAAGCCGCGGGCGGCGCGGGCGCGGCGGCCGCGGCGGCGGCGGCGGCGGCGGCGAGGTCAAGAGCAACAAGAAGAACTGGGCGAGCGTCGCCCGCGGAGCCGCCCGCTCCTCCTCCGACGGCGGCCCACTCCTCGAGTCCAACGAGCCCTCCCTCTACGAGGGGAGCGACGAGGATTTCTAGGAACGGCCGCCGAGCCCTTCCCGCAGCGCAACCCTAGCAGCGCAGCGGGCAGGGCGGCTCGCGCAGCGCGCGCGCGATCGAGCGAGGGAGCGAGCGAGCGAGCGAGCGAGCGAGCACACACACACACACACACACACACACACACACACACACACACACACACACACACACATGTTGTACACATGCACAGACACACAGCCCCTTCCCCTTCCTCAAGGGCGAGGACACGCGCAGGGGTCGCACTTCTAGCGAGGCCCACAGAGTGGGAGACTCCTATCACCGCCACTGCCACCCACGTGTCAGTCTGCCTGTGGTAGAAGAGACTGCCGGTGAGACGTCGGAGGAAGGTCGCTAGTCGAGAGAGATCGCCAGTGGATAGGGAGTCCACCGTGCTGCGAGCCTGTCGCTGTCCCTTGTCAGGAGCAGGAGAACTAGGAGAGCGCAACCAGTAGGAGGCCCGCGCTTGCCCCCGTGCCGCCGGGTGCAACCTGTCCTATACGAGAGATGGGATTCCTGTCGTGAGGGTGAACCCCCTGCCCAGCCCCCCTCCGTGTCGCGATGCGCTCCCCGCTCCCGTTCCCCTGTGTCCCTGATCGTCCTACAAGATCCTGCTTGTGCAGGTGGGGACCCTGTCCTTCTCCCACCCCTCGTTTGGGGTGTGCGTTGTATTTATTTATTTATTTATTCTCGAACCCGCGTGTGTGGCGTTCCTCACTTTTCTCGCCAACGCTATCGTCGCCAACGCTATTCGTCGCCAACGAGGCGTCCAGCAGCTTGCGTTACGATGCCTGCCCGCTGGCTGCTGCTATTTACCGCTGTCGCTGCCGCTGACGAGGCAGCCGACCGCGAGCGCTGGCCGCTGATCTACGCGGCGGGCGAGGGCGACGCGGCACGGGTCCACGAGCTGCTGGACGCAGGGCACGGCACGAGCGAGCGGAGTGCGGACGGCGAGACTGCGCTGCACGTCGCCGGCATCAAGGGTGACGAGGCCACGGTGCGCGCGCTCATCAACGGTGGCGCCGACGTGAATGCGAGGACGCCTCGCGGCTCCACGCTGCAGATGACGCCCCTCCACTGGGCGGTTTACCATGGACACGCGGCGATGGTGGAGCTGCTGCTCGAAGCCGGCGCCGACCCAACGATCCTCAACGAGCGCGGCTCATCGGCGATGGACGCTGCCGCCGAGATCGGCCAAGATTCGCTGCGCGAGCGGATGGCTGCGGCTGCGGCTAAGTTGCCCTACAAGCCTTGTCGCGGCAAGAGCGAGGGCGACTCTTGCTCGCTGTGCGCGCCTGCAGACGAGGACTGCTTTGAGACCATGGAGCTAAAAGCGTGCAGCGCCGACGGAAAGTGCCACTCCGCGGCCAGCGGGGGAGAGGTGGATGATATGCCGATGTGAATTGGGCCAGGTACCACTTTTGTCGAATTTATTTCAAAATCTGCAGGCGCGGAGCGCCTGCGAAAATTTTGAAGAAATTTGCAGTCGGGCCTGATTTTCATCAAGATCTTTCAAATTTGCGGTGTGGAGTTGGGGGGTGGGTTAGGTTAGGGTTATTAGGGTTAGAGGGCTAGGGTTAGGGTTAGGGTTAGGGTTAGGGTCAGGGTTAGTCTTGTTGTGTTTGTATATGCCAGCGTTGCAGAGTTCTGCGCTGGGATCTGGCCCCAGCGCCGACGAGTAAGACTCAGCACCGCACGCTGACCCCACCAAATGCCGCCTCAGGGCGCCAGCCACCTCTTACACGCGGCCGGCGCCCTCTGACTCGCGGCAAAAGGGTCGAGCGAGCGGGCAGAGTCGCGATGTCTGCGCACCCGTGTGCCGATGGGCGGCACACGCAGCCGAGAGAGGCCCTGTCGCGCCGCCAGTAGCGTTCCGCACTCCCCACGCCACCATTTGCCGCCTCAGGGCGCCAGCCACCTCTTACACGCGGCCGGCGCCCTCTCGCGGCAAAAGGGTCGAGCGAGCGGGAGAGTCGCGATGTCTGCGCACCCGCGTGCCGATGGGCGGCACACGCAGCCGAGAGAGGCCCTGTCACGCCGCCAGTAGCGTTCCTCACCCCCCACGCCACCAATTGCCGCCTCAGGGCGCCAGCCACCTCTTACACGCGGCCGCGGCGCCCTCTCGCGGCAAAAGGGTCGAGCGAGCGGGCAGAGAGCGTCGCGATGTCCCTGCGCACCTGGGTGTTCGCCGCCTATATGCTCTATCCTGTGCCAAGACGGACACGTTTTGACAATCAAAATCTACCTCAAAATTTGCGGCCGCCCCTCGAAATTTGCTGATCAAAATTTGCGGTGGCCCGGATCGAAACCTGTACTTTGGCCAAGATGTGAATGAGGTACCGCACACCGATGAGCCGAACGCCGCGTCTTCTAATAATATGGTATATGCACGGACTGAGTCACTGAGATGGTCTGGTAGAAGGTAGTCGCGCGCCGTTATTCCTCTGTAGATTTGGAGGTCTATTTTGTTTCAAAAACGAGAGTAGAGAGGAAGACTTGACAACCACTTTTGAAGTCCACACAGAACGAGACCGAGACGAGACCTCAGACCAGAGACTCTCGGCAGAGAGCACCAGACGGTCTCCAGACCGCAGACGGTGTGAAGCTGAAGGCTGAAGCGACCGCCCGCGCACGCCGGACAAAAACGCCGCGTACGACGAAAGAAACGCCAATCACGAATCAGAGCCGTAGAGTGCCGCACGGGCGCTAGGCTAGACCTACTTTACAGACCTAAGGGCGGGAGAGACAAACCGAGCTCACTCGCACGCGAGCTCCGCGCCCTCGGCGTCAAAGTAGGCGTATCGCTTGGCGATGTCCTCGTTGACGACCCACGTGCATTGGAAGCCGCGGCGGAAGGTGACCCAGTCCCCCTTTGCAATCTCGACCGGCGGCCCGCCACCCTCTGGCCAAAGCGTCGCGCGGCCGGCGGTGACGAGGCACCGCTCCTCAGCGGCCGCCTCACGGCCGGGGGCGTCCCACCACCTGCTCTCGCGAAACTGGCCGGCTGGCGTCTCGGGCGAGTAGGCGGCGCACCTCCACTCGCCCCAGCTCGCGCGCGCGCGCTCCTCGAGAGCGGCCGCCGCGTCGGGCCCGCCTGGCGGCGGCGCTGTCGAGAGGAGGCTACGCATGCGCTGCGACGCGTCGTGCGCGCGGCCAACCGCCTGCGCGGCCGCCAAACCGGAGAGGGCAGCCTCCTCGACCTTCGCCTCCTTGGCCGCCCAGTCGCCGCACGCGAAGAGGCCGTACTCCTCCCAGCTGGCGCACGGCGGCTCCAGCCCGAGCGGCGCGCGCGTGATCCCCGCCTGCCAACGCTGCGCGTGGACGTACGCCACGGGCGGCAGCGGCGCGTGCAGCGCGCCGCGCAGCGCCTCGAGCAGCTGGGCAGCCACGCGCTGCAGCTGCGCCTCAGTCGGCCGTGAGCCGCCCTGCGCCCTCGGCGCCGCAGCCTCTGCGCCCGCCTGCGCCTCTGCAGCCTCCGCCGCCGCCTGCTCCTCGACGCGCCGCGCGAAGCCCTCTGTCGACAGAGCCACCCAGAGATCGAGCCCGTCGGACCGCTGCCGCGACGGCTTTGACGAGTCACGCGAGATCCACCGCAGATCGTCCGAGGACGCGACGCCCGCTCCGTCGAATGGCGCCGCGTCGCCGAGCGGCGATTCAAAGGCGACGAGGAGCGAGTAGAGCGGGCTGCAGCCGGCAGGGTACGAGACGCCGCGCAGCGCGTCGACGCTCACGCTGCCGCCGCTGCCGCCGCCTCCTGGCAGGCTGGCCGCCGCCTGCGCCGCAAACGACGCAGCGTGTCCCGCGGTGACGACGGCGTCAAAGTGGCGGCTGACGCCGTCAGACGACTTGACGGTCCAGCGCGCACCGGCCGGTCCCTCGCCCTCTCCAGAGTAGGTCACGCCCGTCGCCTTGGCGCCAAAGAGAGACGTCAGCGTCGAGCCGGCTGCCGGAGAGGCGGCAGCGTCCGAGAGGATGCCACGTGCGAGCGCCCCCATCGACGGCACTCCGACGAAGCGATCTGCTGCGGAGGCGCCAGAGCCGCCGAGCAGACCAAAGACGGTGTCGTCGCTGTCGGCGGCGGCCACGCCAGCGACAAAGGCGCCGGTACTCGCGTCCAACTTGCCAAACGTCCCTTCCCAGCGACCCACAAACCGGCCCTCTCCCACGCCTCTGTCAGCGCCCGCACCTCGGGATGCGAGACGGTGAACGCCTGCGCGCCGTGGTCAAAGGTGAGGTCCTTGTCCGCGTGCGCTTCCGACAGCGACGACCGCCCGCCGCGATCGGCAGGCGAGAAGCTGCCTCCCTGACCGTCGACCGGGCGTGAGCAGGTCCGGCCGCCAGGCCCGCGGCCGCCCATGTCGTAGACCACAGCTGCGATGCCTGGCATCCGGAGTAAGCTGGCGGCGCAGGTGCTGCCGGCCACGCCCGCGCCAAGGATGGCGACGCGGTAGGCGCAGGACTCGATGACCATGCTTGCCTGGCTGTCGATGTTTCAGTGGGGCTACAACGACGCTCGTGACGCTCGTGGGGCTGCGTCGCGGCAAGGCCTGGCGGCGATACACCTCTCGGATTCGTTTTCTTCTTTTCATCGTTTTTCTTTCTTCAAGAGCTTTGTTTTCCCATACCGCGTTGGTGTCCAGTCCGAGCCTGGCTGTTCTTCACCTTCCTACCTTCCTTCCTACCTTGGTTCTAAAATTCTTTAAATTAGTGCCAGCACGAGCCAGTCCGCACTTTCTCACGTTTTACGCAAAGAAATCAAGTCAGCCAGGCTTAGGCCGCTTGAAGAAGCTCTGGATGCTTCCCGGGGCGGGCCGCTTCGTCTCCCTTGCCGGCGACGCGCGCTTGTGGCCGGTTGCGGCGGGCTGCTTCCCCGCCGCCGCCGCCGCCGCCGCCGCAAGCTCCTTGCCTCCCGGTGCCTCCTCCTTGGCTGCCGGGGACGGGGCGGCCTTCGCTCCGAAGAATGCGGCGACCGAGCGCTGCTGCCTCGATGCGAGCGTGACGCGAGCGCACGCGTCCTCCTCCTGGTACGAGGCCTACTCACAGCAGCAGCCGTGAGCTCAGCAGGTCGGATGGCGGACGCGGCCTCCGCCTCCGCGGCAGCCGGCCTTGGACATCTTCTTCGAGACGGGGTGGCACCGCAGCCCGCCGGCGCCGAGCCGCGCGCACCGCCGCATCTCCGCGAGAGCGTCTGCCTCTGCCGCCTCTCCGACCCACGCCGCGAGGCCCTCAGCGTCGAGCAGCACCGGCTGCCGGTCGTGCAGCCAGGCGAGGTCGGGCGCCTATCGGACGCGCCAGGGACGTGTCATGGACGTGTGGCGGCTGCGGCTCGTGCAGCCAGGCGCGGCGCCGCGTCGCGCGTCATAATCGTGAACGACTCGACCGCCCTGAGGGCGCGGGGCGCGGGGAGGGTTGGCGATGGGTCTCTGCGAGGCACCCGGGCGTAGAAGCCGCTCACCCCTCGGTGCCCTCCCAGCTGTCCCACAGACCCGCGGCCCAGAGCGGCGCCTCGGCCTCGCCCTCGCGGCCGACGTAGTATGGCTGCTTCGTCTTGACCTCCTTGAACTCGTCGTCCGTCCACTCGTACCAGCCGCTCAGCGGCACGGCGCAGCGGCGGCGGCCGAGCAGCCGCCGGAAGGACGCGAGCGAGTCGACCGTCTCGCACCGCGCATTGAACATCCGCCAGAAGTCTGGCTTGCTGCCGAGTGGGCTGGTGGATGGGACGAGCCCCCACCGCATGACGGACAGGTGCTGCGCCGGTCCCGCTTCGCCCGCCTGCACCACGACGGCGAGCGACGAGCCGGGGCTCGCGTTCTGCCGCGGCGAGTGCGCCGCCGCCGCGCTCGGCTTCCAGTGCGTCGTCCGGCCGCCCAACGTAGGCGCATGCCGCGCGAGGGCGTCGGCGGAGAGGCTCTGGCGCGTGCGGCCGCACATATACGGAAAGGCTCTGGCCCCCCCGCCGGGGCTCTGGCGTGTGCCTCTCGTCTGAACCACACGTGTCCCTCCATTCACACTCTCCCAGTCCTTCCTGGTCTAGTGCCCGTCTTCTCCGCCCGTCGTGCTGAGTTGGGCTTTCTTCGTCCTTCAGACGTTTCACCTAGAGCAAGCAGGGCGGAACGCCCCTTGGTCCACCCGCCGCCCGGGTGGGGCTTGCACGTGGCAGCGACTCGACTGGTCGCGTCAGCCCCTTTGTGAAGCCTGACACGCTATCCACTGCTCAGGCCATGCCTGACACGCCCACCAAAGCCTTGGAGTCTTCCGAAATTCGGGATCTCCTACATGGCGCTAAACAAGAAGCTGATGCAATGGTGACGGAATGCAGTTTCGACCGTGCCGCCGCCCTCGACGGGCTTGCGGCGAACCTGGCCACTCTTCTCGAGTGGAGCCGACTGCATCACAGCGATGGCATCGCTTTCTTCCTCACTACGAATTGCGCTGTCTACATAGATAACATTGCGCCCACTGTTTGCTGCACCCAACACGATGCGGTGCGCTGCGCGCGCTACGAGCTGAAGCTGCTCAAGACGCGTGCCTTTGCCGACTTGCTCGAGTTCGTCGCCGATGACAGTCAGTCACCCACCGCCGATGATTTTGCGCAGGTCGGAACTGTCCACAAGACGGTCTCTGAGAGACAGGCTGCGGTTGTGGCCGAGATCGTCGTCTCCCAACGCGTCATCAAGCGGATCGACAACCTTGTCACCGAGGCGCTTCTCAAGGCCTTCTTTTCCGACGACGCGCTGCGGGCCATCTACCGCGAGAAGGCCGACGAGGTCAGTGGCGCTGGTGGCACTTCCGTTGCCCTTTTGGCTGCAATCCGCTCCGACATTGCTGGAGTTCGGCCGAAGCTCCAGAGGATCATCCTCGAGACTGTCGGCGTCAAGCCTTTTCTAGCTGCTGGTTTTGGCACTCATGAGTCCACCTCACGCTGATCATTCTCGTCGCTAGCTCAAGCCGAGAAGTGGTCCACCGACACCATGAGGAGCGCAACCATCATGGCTGCAGCCTCAGACTGACCGGGTTAGGTCATATTACCGGCGTGGTGGCCCAGAAGCGCGACATTTGCTGCCCGCAGAGCGCTAGCAGCCCACTCTCCGGCACGTCTGTGCGTCGTGCGGGGCTGAACTTCAGGCACGCTGCACGCGGCTTATCGTCGAGAAGAGCTCAACCCCGGCCAGTGAGTGATGGATCTGATCATAATCAATCCCTACTGTACTGGGGGGCTCTCAGATCAGCCGTTCAGAGCTCTGATATTGGTTCCCGGCAGAAGATCCTCCAGAGGATCTTCTGCCGTCGGCCAAAAAACCGTGTTCAAACGAGACACAATGACCCAACAATGACCCCCACGGCCAGCTGGACATGCAGCCGACCCGGCCTGGCCAGCTGGGCCATCGGGGCGGCCGCCATCGGCCGTAGGACCGCGCTGCGGTGCCGAAAGGGGCTGGAAGATCCGCCAGCGCCTCTTCGGCACTTAAGAGATACTCCCGCAGACATGGGTGCGAAATAACGACAAGACCAAGGCACGGGCAGAGGAGCGAGAGAAGAACATAGGATGGATAGGGCGCCTGTTCACGGCATGGAGGGTGAGCCACGATGAACGTACTGAACGTAGAGCCGAACGAGAGGAAGCCGGGGAAGACGACTCCGAGGAGGACGAAACACCAGTGGTAATCCCGCCATCAGCTGTCACGATATACCCGAAGGGGACCCCAGTGCCAACACCGACCGTTGAGGTACAAGTGTTCGAAGAGAGAGTGGACCTGAGCAACGACATGACTTGGAGGCAAATGATCGGAGTGCGAGTGGGAGTCAGAAATGTGGTCCTTGCGCCGCGCGCCTCTCGCCCTCTCGCCCCCTCACAACCCACCACTAGACCCATCCCGACCTGCACGCCAGCGGAGAGGCGGCTCTGCACCCTGCACCCCGCCGGGCAGAGCAGCCGCGCACCCCATCGTGCGGCAGCGCACGCACGGGGGGAGAAGAACTTTCTATTTTCGCAACGATGCTGGAGAAAACGCGTACGTGGTACGACTACGAGATTTTTAACGAGCGCCCGCCCTCGCATGGATGGATCTCTCATAATCTCTTCTACTACTTCTTCTTCTCTTTCCCGTACGGCTAGCATCTGACTCGCTCTCGCTCACGCTCTCGCAGCTGAGAGTGTCTAAAAAGCCCCCGTGGGTCAGCTGCGTGGGTGGGCGCCGCACTATCGAGGCGACCTGCGTACGCCGGCGTGTTAAAGCCGTATGGGCGCCGCAGTGCACAACGAGTAGAACTAGTGGGGGGGCAGTCCAGGCGAAGGCGTGCGTGCTCACTCGCCAGGATCCTTCGCCTTCTCCGCAAAGAAGAACTCCGAGTCGCCCTTGAGCATCGGGTCGTCCACCTCCTTGCGCGTGTTGTCCTTGATCTTCTCCTGCACGACGGCTGCGGGCAGGAGGGGACGAGGAGCGGTCTGGCGCGCGGGCCGGGAGCACCGTGACAAGACTGCGGGCTGGTCACGCGGGCACGGAGGAGAGGGGGAGAGGGTGGTGGAGGGAGGAGGTGATGATGGTGGGGGGATGGACGGGGAGGCGAGGGTGGCGCTGGGGGCGCTGAGGCTGGGAGGGCCGAGCGCACTCTTGTCAAAGTAAAAGGCCGCCCCGACCGCGCCGCCGAGGACGACGTTGGTGCCGAGATTGACTAGCGCGGTGCCTGGGAGGGCGCCGGCGAGCGTATGTCGTGGGTGTGTCGCCGTGTGTGTCTACGGGTGTGCTGCCTCCATCGAGCAAGTGTCTAGTCGTGCACTGCTGTAAAAGCACCTGGGTCCTTCCCAAGGTCGTACACGGCGATGCTGATGCCCGCAACGCTCACCACACCGAAGATGCCATACACAACGAGGCGGATCAGCCGGAACGGGTCCTGCGCTCGCTCGAGGACACCAAATTGAGCATCGTTCAGCTGCTGCTTCTCCGTCTCTGGAGGAGGCGGATCTGGCTCCAGCGCAGTCGGCCGCGCCAAGCGCATTGCTATCGGTCGTGATATGTGAGCCGGACGCGGGCTGACGAGTAGTGCCACGCCGCTGCTCGCGCCGACGAGGAGCAGGAGGAGTTTCAACATCGATATTTTCTGCTTCGTCGAAAAATAAAAAAGCTTTAAAAAAGGGAAGAGCATCTCCCCTGAAATCGGATCGCTCCTCATCGCAAACCCTGTCAGCAGTTCACCTACGGGTATGTTCGTAAGAGCTACACCCACTGGAAATTATGAGGCGCAAAGCCGCAATTTGATTGAGGACGCGGCGGCACGACGCTCTGCTTTAGCTTATGGCCGCCGTCCAACCACCTGCTTGCCTCGCGGATCTCAATGACGATCTGTTGAGGATGATCGTCAGTCGGCTGGCCGAGTCTGAACTAGCTTCCGCGGTCGCCCTCGGAAGATGCAGCAGCCGCTTCAAGGACCTCGCCGCCCCGCTGGTGGCAAACGCTGTGTCGGTTACAAACGAGAAGTGGCGGGATGCAGCATCCAAAATCGTCGGCCGAGTGGGAGCTAAGATAACAGGCGCCCTCGAGCGCAATGAGGTGCAGACCAACTTAAACCTCGCCGGCTGCAACATTGGCGACGAGAGTGCCAAGGCGATCGGCAGTGCTCTCGCGGTCAACAACGTGCTGAAAAGCCTCAGCCTCCCCTTCAATCGCATCAGCGCCGCCGGCGCCGCTGCGATCGCCGAGGCTCTGCGAGGCAACGAGGTGTTGACGTCCTTGGACGTGGGCGACAACAAGATCGGGCCAACTGGCGCGACCGCGATCGCCGAGGCGCTTCGCGTCAACGAGGTGCTGACCCAGCTGATTCTCGACGGCCACGAGCTCGATTTGCCGAAGCTGCGCGGCACCGACCCGGTCGAGTCCCTCGACCTCTCAAGGAAGGGCCTCGAGCTCGGACCCGCCTCGGCCATCGTGATCGCGTCCCTGATTGCGGGCAATGAGGTGCTGACCGAGCTACAGCTCGCCAGCAACCAGCTGTGCGGCATCGACTACCGTGGCCGAGGTACCTACTCGGTCGCCGGTATCACAGCAATCGCAGAGGCCCTCAAGGTCAATGAGGTGCTGACCACCCTCAACCTCGGCTACAACCAGATCCGCGGCGAGGGCGCCGCTGCGATCGCCGAGGCGCTGCGCGGTAACGCGGTGTTGGCCAAGCTGAATCTCGACAGCCACGAGCTCGACCTGCCACAGCTGCGCGGCACCAACCCGGTGACATCCCTCAAACTCTCGTACAAGAAACTCGGACCCGCCTCGGCCATCGTGATCGCGTCACTGATTGGTTTTGCGTGCAACGCGGTGCTGACCAACCTCAACCTCAATGTAAATAACATCCGCGACGAGGGCGCCACTGCGATCGCCGAGGCGCTGCGCGTCAACGGGGTGCTGAAAACACTCGGCCTCGGCGGCAACAACATCGGCGACGATGACGCCGCTGCGATCGCCGAGGCGCTCGCGGTCAATGGGGTGCTGACCAACCTGGACCTCTTTTCCAACAGCATCGGCGACGAGGGCGCCAAGGCGCTGGCATCCGCTCTTCGCGTCAACGGGGTGCTGTAAAGTCTTAACGTCGGCGACAACGAGATCGGCGACGAGGGCGCCACCGCGCTGGCCTCCGCTCTCGAGGTCAACGCGGTGCTGAAAACCCTCATCATCAACTACAACAACTTGGGCGACGAGGGAGAGAGAGTGATTCGAGATGCGGTGAGCGGGCGGGAAGGGTTCGAGCTCGAGATGTGAGTGTGAGCTGACTCAGTTCCAGCTGAGCCTGAGGGCGGGTGTAGATCATGGTGTGTAGACTACGCGCTACGGGACCAACGGTGGTACTGACGCGGTTTTTGGCGTTTTTCGTAGCGCTAGCGGTGTGTCTGACACAGACAGATCAGATAGACATAGAGTGTCTCGGCTCTCTCGCGCGCGCTCGGCCGCACAGTCGCGCATGGAGCTGCTCATGTGTGATGAGAGCATGCCCATGTGACAGACGCGGACTCACACCAGCGGTCGGAGAACACGCACCGTTCTGCTTCGCGCCGGCTCGCCCTCTCCCCCTCGCTTCGGCCGCCCCGGTCGGGGTGCCATACACAAAACAGTCGCGGTAACTGCAGTACAGCGCTCGCGGGAACCCCGCTCCTCCTCACGTAGCGTTGCGCCCCACCGCGCGTCACTCCAGCGTCCATGCAACAATGCAGGCATCCGTCAGCCCGGGGCGAGCGAGCCCGCGAGCGGGCGGCACGCGTCGTACGGCCCTCCGACCTCCTTGATCGAGATGCGCACCCCCTTGACGGAGCCCAGCGAGGCGCCGGCGACCGCCCGCCGCGCGCGCTCGAACTCGTCGAGCACGGCGGGCTTCGCCTTGCCGAGGGCCGCGCAGGCGTCGCGCACGCGGTAGAGGGTCAGGTGCAGCTCGCCCGCCTCGTATGCGTGGCCGTACCTAATTATTAATTAATTAATTATTAATGAACTAATTAATTGCCCGCCTCGTATGCGTGGCCGTACCGCTGCGTCCACGGCTTGGCGCCCGCCTTGCCGCGCGGAGGCAGCCCCTCGAGCCCGGAGGCGCACGCGGCGATCGCCTGCCGCAGCCGGACCTCGCTCTCCGCGTCCACCGCAAAGGCGAGGGCGTTGGCCCACTCGTGCGGCCGCGAGAAGCGCACGCGCAGCGGCAGCGCGGGCGGCGGCGCGGCGGCGCCGAAGCGGATCCTCTCCGCGGTCGCGCGCGGGACGCCCTTGAGCGTGTAGAGGGTGAGGTGGCGCGTGCCGGCCTGCTGGAAGCAGTGCGCGTGCACCCTCGGGTCGCAAGCGGCCTCCATCGCGGCGAGGGCAGAGTGCAGCGCCTCGTCGTCCTCCTCGACCTCGAGGATCACCGCAAAGTCGGGCGGCGCAGCCCTCGGCGCGGTGCGCGGCAGTGGCGAGGCGGAGGAGGAGGCGGGCGAGGCGGCGGCGCAGGCAGAGCGCGGCGGAGGCGCGGCGGCGCCGCCGGCCGGAAGCCACTCCGCGAAGGGGGCAAGCGGCGTGCCGGCAGGGACGAACCACGCCTTGCGCGCGCGGTCCCACTTTGCGCCGCGCTCCTTTGCGGCCTCCTTCTCCGAGAAGGGGCAGCGGAGGAAGGTCGGCGCCTCGCTCGTCATCATCTTGGCGGTGGCGAAGACGCCCGCCCGAGGCCGAGCCGACTCGGAGGCAGCCGCCGCCGGGGAGGGCGCCGCTGGGGACGGCGCCGCCCGGGACGGCGCGGCTGGGGAGGGCGCCGCTGGGGAGGGCGCCGCCGCCGGGGATGGCGCCGCCGCCGCACTGCCGCCGCCGCAACCGCCACCGCCGCCGCCACCGCCGCCGCCGCCGCAACCGCCGCCGCCACCACCGCTGCAGCCGCCATCGCCGCCGCCACCACCACCTCCGCCGCCGCCGCCGCCGCCGCCGCTGCCGCCGCCATCGCCGGCATTGCGGCCGACGCCAGAGCAGCTCTGGCGCTGGCGCTTTGGCGAGGGTGCTGCCGCCCGTTCGGGCGACGCGTCCGGGTTGTCCGAGTACACTTGCGTCGCAGCCGCGAGCACGTTGCGGAGGGTGAGGATCAGAGTCGGAGCGGAGGCGGAGCTCTTCGGCTCTGCCAGGGCGATTGCGTCGCCATCGGAGACGACGCAGCTCTCATTCTGTCGCAGCCAGTTCCACTCGGAGGAGGCTCCGCGCCGCACGCCAGTGCGGTTGCTCTTGCTCTGCGAAGTCAGTATGAGCTCGCTCGCGTCGGCAGCAAGGCGCAGTGTCGCTTGCCGGCGCGAAACGGACTTGCCCTCGTCGGACACTCGTTGGTCGAGTGCGGGGAGGAGCTTCAGGCAGTCTGCGTTCCGGCCGAGGACAAAGTCCTGCGGCTCGGAAATGAGGAGGGGCGCGGCCGTGGAGCTCTCGAGCTCCCAGCTATCAGCGGCGGAGAACATTGTCCCTCTGCGCTAGAGGGCAGATTGCCGGACCAGAGCGGGGGCGGGAGACAACAAGGGCGAGGAAAAAACTACAATAACCTCATCACAAAAAGAAATTCCCCACGCGCCGCCGCCTCGCCGCCCCACCGCCCGCAGCAGGGCTTGTGATTCCGAAATATGGCCGCCAGACTCCTCGGCCTGCCCCAGGCGGAGGCAGCGGGACGCGCGCCCGGACGCGGCGACGCCGGCGTCGATGCGATGGCATCCCTTGAGGGCAGGGCCGCCGGATCGAGCATGGGCAGAGCTGCTCCAACCGCGAGCGACGACAGCGCTCCCGCCGGCGCTTCGGGCGCGGCGGCAGCGCCACCACTGGGCGACTTTGCTGGGCTTCGCGCCACCACCTCGGCCGGCGAGCCGGCCTTCCGGCGGTCTGCGGGCGCCGCCGCTGCTGCCGCGCCGCTGGACTTGATGGCGTTCGAGAGCGAGGCGGCGCTCTGCAGTGCGGACCTCGACGTGCTCAAGGCGGAGCTGCAGCGGCGGGGGATGAAGTGCGGCGGCACGCCCGAGGAGCGAGCCGCGCGCCTGTGGAAGGCGCGGGGAGTGCCGCACTGGCGGCTGAGCACGCTCGACCCGTCTCTGTTTGCAAGGCCGTCCTCCGGCAAGAAGCGCGAGCGGGCGGCGCCAGAGGGCGCGTCGCGGGGCTTTGTGCGCGAGGCTGGCCCTCTGCTGCCCGGCGAGTACCGCCGGCCGGGCCAGAAAAAAATCCGGTCGTCAACCACGGTGGCGAGGGCGCAGCAGCGGCAGCACGGCACCGGCAGCGGGTTGGACGAGCACGGGATGCCACTGGACAGCATTCTGCGGCCCGAGAACAGAGGAGGCGAGGTCTAGACGATTGGGTTCTAGCACGCCGGGATAGGCGGTCGAGCAGTGCACAAAGCTATGGCAACAAAAGTGCCTGGAGAAAATGACATGGCGATTTCGGTGTTCGGAGTTTTTGGCGTGTGTCTGGTCTGTCGGTGCATGGCTTGCGACACCGCTCTCGCGCGCGCTGACCGCTGACCCGTGAGACCCGCATCGCCGGCTTCCTACCCCCGGACTCCGACTGCTCTCTATACACCCCTACACAGGACCGCTATCGGCTTATTAAAACCTTTATACACGCATACTCCATACACGGCGGGGCACACAGCGACGAAGACACTCGTAAGCTCCCGGGCCATGTATGTGCCCCACGACGGCCCCCTGAGGCTGAGACCAGCTCACCCCTCTGGCAGCTCACCTCCGCAGCGTACCGGCATCTCACACCATCCAGCAGCCCCCCCCCCCCCCCCCCTTCTCCCCCTCTCCCCCTCTCCCTCTCCCTCTCCCTCTCCCTCTCCCTCTCCCTCTCCCTCTCCCTCTCTCTGCACCGTCGAGCGGCTCGAGCAGCGAAGCGACGACGTCATTTTGGCACTCTGCGTCGAGCATCGACCCGAGCACCGCGGGAGCGCTCGGCGCGTGCAGCGGGGCGACCACCTCTGCCACCCTGGCCGCCTCGCACCCGGCCTCAAGCAGCGCGGCGCAGACCGGCGCCGACGCGGCTCGGTTGACGCTCCGCACGTACAGCATCAGGTGCCTCAGCTGCCGCCTGCAGACACGACTCCCTCCGGCTGAGCGCGGCACGCGGCGGGAGGGAGGAGGACGAGTCGCGGCGGCGAAGCACCGCGCGAGCAGCGCCGTCGCGAGCTCGCCAAACAAGTTGTGCCGGTCGCAGACGTTGATGAGGGGGCGCGGGTCCTTGCCCGCCGCCCCGCCTGCCTCGCGCAAGAGCGTGCAAGCCTGCACCGCGTCGTAGGCTATGCTGCGGTCGCGCGTCACTCTCTCGAGCTCGTCGACCTATTGTTGTTGTTGTTGTTACTACGTGGCAGTGTGCAGGTCGCGCGTCCTCGTCGACCTGCCCCGCGGCGCAGCAGGCGCCCAAGTACTCGAACGTGAGCGCCGCGTCGTCGCCCGCCGCCGCCACGCGCGCACGCAAGTAGTCGAGCAGAGCCGTCTCCCTGTTGTCCCCCGCCTCCTTCGGCCGGAAGAGAGACGCCAGCTCGGAGTGGCCGAGCGTGCCGTGCAGCGCGATCGCGGCGGCCACCGCCTTCGCAGCCGCCTCCGGCGTGTCCGTGTCGACGAGCCGGCCAACCGCTGCGAGCCCCTGCGGCGGGCCCATCCTGCCGGTGGGAGATCTGGGGAGATGTGGGGAGATATATGGGGAGACATGACCTGTGGCGGGCCCATCCTGCCGATGGCCTCGACGGCGGTGGAGACGTCGACTGCGCTCTCGCAGATCAGCCGGCCCACCTCGAGCGAGGCGGGGGGCGAGGCGGAGATGGAGCCGAGATGCAGCCCCAAGATGCGGCCGAGGTGCGGCCGAGGTGCGGCCGAGGTGCGGCCGTGATGTAGCCGAGGTGCGGTGGAGTTGCGGCGCCTCGTCCGCGGAAGGGTGGAGCCGGATGGCTCGCGCGTAGAGGCCAAGCTCCTCGCACGTCTGAGCGGTCGCCTGCGGGCAATCTCGGGTGATCTCGGGTGATCTCGGGTGATCTCGGGTGATCTCCTCGCAAGGTCTGAGCGGTCGCCCGCGGGTTCCGCTCCGAGGGAGGTGAGGGGAAGGTGCCGCCGCGGTGAGGGGGGGGAGGGGGGGGGGGGGGGGGCGTAGCCGCGGTCTGCCTGCGGGTCCGCCTCGGGGAACGTGTCGGCGTCGAGGAGCTTCTCGCCAGCGGCGCGGTCCTCCGCCAAGTGTGCGGCGAGCAGGCGCGTCTGCAGTCTGCCTGCTCGCAGAGCCAGGGCCGCGGGTAAACTTTCCGTGGGGCCGGCAGGGGGGGCTGCTTCCGCTGGCCGCGCGCCGCTGATCTCTCCCGACCCGAGCTCGAGCGAGTTTGTGGCCAGCTCGGTGGCGAGGGGCAGGCCGCCTGATTCATGTGCTGATTGATGATGAAGGTACTAGCTATAGGCAGCTCGGTGGCGAGGGGCAGGCCGCCTGATTCATGTGCTGATTGATGATGAAGGTACTAGCTATAGGCAGCTCGGTGGCGAGGGGCAGCCGGCCGCCGTGGTCGAGCAGCGTTCCGACGATCGCCTCGAGGGGTGGCATCGGGGGCGGCGCGTGCGCGAGCTCGATGTTGTACGAGGCGACCTGGTTATCAATGATTAATTATCAGTTAACAATGAATAATTAGTGCGCGAGCTCGATGTTGTACGAGGCGACCTGGGCGGGGGCATGCGACGAGCAACGTGCGTGCCGTGTCCCGACGCGCGGGGGGGGGGGAGGGGAAAGGCCTCTTCTCCCGGAAAGGGGGGGACATCCTCCCGCCTTCCTCTGCCCACCTCTGCCCACCTCGGGTAATCTCGTCCCATCTCGGCCCATCTCGGCCTCATCTCGCGTAGTGCGTCTCGGCCCATCCGGCGGGCATCCGGCGGGCCGCTCTCCTGCTCTCCTCGCGCAGCGCCTCGAGGTCGCCCGTCTCGACGAGGCAGAGAGTCGCCTACAGACGGAGCCCTCTGCCAATCAAGAGGAAGGAGAACCGCTACATGTGATCACTACACCCCTCACAGAGCCTCCGCCTTCTCGTCCACGCCCGCCTCCCGGTACATCGGCAGCGCCGCCGCCGGCCCGCCCCTCTCCGCGTCGCAGAGGACGTCCGCCAGCTGCTCGCTCGGCCGCAGCTTCCCCTCGCCGATCCAGCGCTGCAGCAGCGGCAGCTGGCCCTGCGCCACCATCGGCGTGGCGAGAGCGACGCCTTCGTCGTGCGTCAGCCCTTCCTACAACCCGCCACCACCTCTACGGTGAGTCTGAGTCCTACGGCCGCCACCACCGCCACCTCTACGGTGAGTCTGCCCTACAGCCCGCCACCACCGCCACCTCTACGGTGAGTCTGTCCTACGGCCGCCACCACCGCCACCTCTACGGTGAGTCTGTCCTACGGCCGCCACCACCGCCACCTCTACGGTGAGTCTGTCCTACGGCCGCCACCACCGCCACCTCTACGGTGAGTCTGTCCTACGGCCGCCACCACCTCTACGGTGAGTCTGTCCTACAACCCGCCACCACCTCTACGGTGAGTCTGCCCTACAGCCCGCCACCACCGCCACCTCTACGGTGAGTCTGCCCTACGGCCGCCACCACCGCCACCTCTACGGTGAGTCTGTCCTACGGCCGCCACCACCGCCACCTCTACGGTGAGTCTGTCCTACGGCCGCCACCACCGCCACCTCTACGGTGAGTCTGTCCTACGGCCGCCACCACCTCTACGGTGAGTCTGTCCTACAACCCGCCACCACCTCTACGGTGAGTCTGCCCTACAGCCCGCCACCACCGCCACCTCTACGGTGAGTCTGTCCTACGGCCGCCACCACCGCCACCTCTACGGTGAGTCTGTCCTACAACCCGCCACCACCTCTACGGTGAGTCTGTCCTACAACCCGCCACCACCTCTACGGTGAGTCTGCCCTACAGCCCGCCACCACCGCCACCTCTACGGTGAGTCTGTCCTACGGCCGCCACCACCGCCACCTCTACGGTGAGTCTGGTCCTACAACCCGCCACCACCGCCACCTCTACGGTGAGTCTGGTCCTACAGCCGCCACCACCGCCACCTCTACGGTGAGTCTGGTCCTACAACCCGCCACCACCGCCACCTCTACGGTGAGTCTGTCCTACGGCCGCCACCACCGCCACCTCTACGGTGAGTCTGGTCCTACAACCCGCCACCACCGCCACCTCTACGGTGAGTCTGGTCCTACAGCCGCCACCACCGCCACCTCTACGGTGAGTCTGGTCCTACAGCCGCCACCACCGCCACCTCTACGGTGAGTCTGTCCTACGGCCGCCACCACCGCCACCTCTACGGTGAGTCTGGTCCTACAACCCGCCACCACCGCCACCTCTACGGTGAGTCTGGTCCTACAGCCGCCACCACCGCCACCTCTACGGTGAGTCTGGTCCTACAGCCGCCACCACCGCCACCTCTACGGTGAGTCTGTCCTACGGCCGCCACCACCGCCACCTCTACGGTGAGTCTGGTCCTACGGCCGCCACCACCGCCACCTCTACGGTGAGTCTGTCCTACGGCCGCCACCACCGCCACCTCTACGGTGAGTCTGTCCTACGGCCGCCACCACCGCCACCTCTACGGTGAGTCTGGTCCTACAGCCGCCACCACCGCCACCTCTACGGTGAGTCTGGTCCTACAGCCACCACCACCGCCACCTCTACGGTGAGTCTGTCCTACGGCCGCCACCACCGCCACCTCTACGGTGAGTCTGTCCTACGGCCGCCACCACCGCCACCTCTACGGTGAGTCTGTCCTACGGCCGCCACCACCGCCACCTCTACGGTGAGTCTGTCCTACGGCCGCCACCACCGCCACCTCTACGGTGAGTCTGTCCTACGGCCGCCACCACCGCCACCTCTACGGTGAGTCTGTCCTACGGCCGCCACCACCGCCACCTCTACGGTGAGTCTGCGCCGGCCCGGCCTGCGGCGTCGCGTGGACGCGTCTTCGGGGGGCGGGGCGGGGCCACCCTGCCACATCCTCGCGCATCGAAGCTTGAGCGTGAGCGATCTCGCCGCCTCTCGGGCCCCTCTCGGCCCCTCTCGGCCCCTCTCGGCTCCTGTCGTCTCCTCTCGGCCCCTCTCGCCTCCTCTCGGCACCTCTCGCCTCCTCTCGGCACCTCTCGGCCCCTCTCCCTCTCGACTCTCCTTGAGCGCGAGCAGAGCGCCGAAGTACCGCAGCACGGGCGGTTTACCGCCGTCGGTCGCCTTGGCCGCCTGCGCGCAGCAGCGGCGCGGGCCTCACTCCCCACGCTACGCAGCACGCGCCACCCCTCCCCCGCCGGCGCGAAGCCTGGAACGCCACCACCGTCTCGCGCGTGCGCAGCTCCTGCGAGGGAGACGTGGCCGCAAAGTGCGCAGCCTTCTCCCACTCCTCCGCCTCCATCAGCGCCGCGAACTTCTCCGCATCGGTCTTAGGCCTCGGAGGAGTCTTAGGCCTCGGAGGAGGCTTCGGCTTCTTCTTCTTCTTCACCGCAACGCCCTCGCCGCCCGCCGCGCCCGCCGCGCCCTCCGCACCGCCCCCCCCGCCGCCCTCCCCGCCGCCCTCGCCCGCCGCGCCGCCGCCCTGAGACGGTTCGCTCGCGCCACCGCCGGCGCCGAGCGAGCTGAAGGCGGAGAGGACTGATGCGGAGCTGAAGGCGGAGGGCACCTGTGACTTCTCAGCCCTGGGTGAGGAGAGGTGACTGCCGAGCCGGAGCTAGCTGAAGGCAGGCGGAGCTGAAGGCGGAGGGCACCGAGACAGACGGCATCGAGACCGAGCCGAGGGCGGGCAGAGTAGGAAGTGTCTAGGAAGTGTCTTGGCATCGAGACCGAGCCGAGGGCGGGCAGAGAGGTGCCGAGCGAGGGGAGGCCGCTCAGCCGCTTGCCTGCACCAGAGGGAGAGCCGTGGCCGCGTGAAGAGACTACCTCGCCACGGGCGGCGGGGAGTTGCCGCGAGCGGGAAAGCTCGCGCCCCCGCGTCTCCGATATCGGCTCATCTCGGCTAATCTCGGCTGCGTCGAGGCTAGGTCGCGGCTGCGTCGAGGCTGCATCTCGGCTGCGTCGAGGCTGCATCTCGGCTGCGTCGAGGCTGCATCTCGGCTGCGTCTCGGCTGCATCTCGGCTGCGTCTCGGCTGCATCTCGGCTGCGTCGAGGCTAGGTGTCGCCCGCGTCGCCGATGTCAGAGGCGAACTTGGAGAGGCTCGGCGAGAGGTCGATCTTGTCGGCCATGGAGGAGAGGGAGCTCATCTGGGCGAGGCCTTCGGACAGGCCTTCGGACAGGCCAGCGACGGTCATGACAGCTGTCCGGCCGTGGAGGAGAGGGAGGGGACTTGGGCGGGGCCTGGGGAGGCGACCGCAGAACCGACGGTCTCGCGCAGCGCGTCCGCCTTGGCTTGCGCGTCGGCGGCGGCGGAGGCGGCGGCGGAGGAGAGGGTCTCTGCCGCGCGCGAGCGCATGCTGCTCAGGTCCTATCCTCGGCATGAAGAAGCAGGGTGAGGGAGGGCGAGGAGGAGGAAGTCAGAGCGCGTGCCGCTCGTGTCCTTTGCTGCAGAGGAGAGGAGCGAGCTCGAGGAGAGGAGGCTGCTGGAGGAGAGCCAGCCTAGTGGGGCGGGGCAGAGGCCTCGTGGGAGGCTCCTCGGGCCAGGCGGGCTGCCAGGGGAGCTAGCCGTAGGCCGACGAGGGCGTTGCGAGGCTGTCGCTGCCGCCGCCGTCGCCGCCGCCACTGCCATCACCGGAGCCACCGCTGTCGCCGCCGGCGGCAGCGCCGCCGTTGGTCGGCGTGCTCGCCTCAGCGCGCACGGCTTGGGCAGCCGCGGCAGCAGCAGCGGTCGATTCCGCGGGCAGCGGGCTGGCGACGGGAGCGGCGGGCGACGCATCCTCGGACCGTGACGGTGGAGGCGGCAAAAAGGGCACGTATGCGTCGCCGAAATCGTCGCCGCCGGACCCAAAGTCGGCCCACTCGCCCGCAGCCGCCTCGTTGCCGCCGCCCGAAGCAAAGGAGCCAAAGGCGCTCGTCTCCTGCGCGGAGCTGAGCTGCGCAGCCATGGATGCGAAATCATCGGCTGCTGCTGCAAATTCGGCTGCTTTGTCGCCGACACGATTTGCGGTGACGCCGCGTTCGGCGGCGGCTGCGGCGGCTTCCATACAAGGACCGTATGTGTGTCGGCAGGAGGCGGCTAACTGGAGCAGGGAAGAAATCGTGCGCGCATCGCTTGTTTTTAGGGTTGTTGTTGCGCTGTGTAGAGTGGTCAACACACAGTTTCACATATGGTTTGATTCATGGATGACGCTGTGTCGGGTAACTGACCCCTGTATCAAACATGCGATTAAATAAATAAAGAAAACGGAGATACCCTCCTCCGCGACTCCCTCAAGGCCGGCCGGGCCTCCTTCCACCCAGCGAAGAACCGCCAGGAGCCCCCCCGCCAATTTATTTGTTTGGATTCGTTCGTTCGCCGAGGTAAAGTCGACCGACTGGATAGGAATTCCTATTGCATGACTGAGTCTCAGTCAGCAGCAGGCGCAGCCGGCAAGCTCGCGAAAGCGCAGAAAACACGCCTCCGTGGCTCGGGTTACACCAATCCTCGCTACCCAACGCGGCCAAAGGATATCCACCTCGAGAACCTCGAGAGAAAGCGCCGTTCACGCTTGACTCTCTGACCTCTCTCCGAACTCTGACTCCGCGCTCGACCGAACTGACTTCCTCAGAACGGGCGCTCGCAGCTGAAGTCGAGGGAGATGTTCTCCGGCCTCCTCCTCACCAGCTTCCGCGTCATCGTCAGTTTGTTTATCCAATACGCCATCGGCGCCGCCGTCGCTTGGTTCGGCATCGTTCGCGAGGCCGACCTGCGCGGATTTGGCGCGGCGATGAACACAATCTTTGTCCCGCTGCTCTCGATCGTCGCGCTCGGGCGTGGCCTGAGCGTGGAGCTATTTGTCTCCGACGGATGGGTGCTGGCGCTCATCGGACTCGTCTCAATGTGCGAGTTCGCGGCAATCGGCCTGCTGCTGCGCCTGGTCGCGCTCCCGTCGCCCGCCTTCCGCCGGCCGTTTGTCGTGGCGATGGCACTGCCGAACGTGGTGGCGATCCCGCTCTCGGTGACGCAATCGCTGTGCGAGATGGGTGCCTTCGACGTGGAGTTCGAGACGGCGGCCGAGTGCGTCTTGCGGGCGCGCGCGCTCGTCTTCATGTACGTCTGCTTCAACTCGTTCAACGTGTGGGTCGTCGGGTTCGGGTACCTCGCCGCTGACGATGTGTTGGAGGCAGCCGCGCCGCCACCGGCGGCGGCGGCGGCGTTGCCAGCGGCGGAGATAGCGGCGCTGCCGGCCACGCCGTCGGTCGACGCCGCCGTCGCAGCCGTGAGTGACGCGCCGGCGTCAGAGCCGCTGCCGCCGTCGGTCGGCGGCCTCGTGCGCCACGCGAGCCTGCGCGAGATCAGCCTCGACGTGCGCGCGGTGCAGACACCGGGGCAGGACCGGTGGCAGCGCGCGCGCGCACTCGCGCTGCTCGGCGGCAAGCGCTCCGTCGCGCTGTTTCGGCGGCCGCCAGTCCTCGGCGTGATTGTCGGCCTGATCATCGGCCTCATCCGCCCGGTGCAGGAGGTGCTGTTTGCGCCGGGAGCCGCGCTACTGCCGATTGGCCAGGCGCTCTCTGCGCTCTCGGAGGGCGCCGTGCCGATCGTCAACCTGATGCTCGCCTTCTCTCTCGGCCACAAGCTGCGCGCTCTCAAGTCGTGGCGAGAGCTCCTCGGCTCCAAGGGGGCGGGCATCTCACCTCGGACGATGGTGACGCTCACTCTCGGCCGCATGGTGCTTGCTCCGCTCTGCCACGGCGGCGTGATGTACGCGGTGCTCGGAGAGCTGCCTCCCTCGCGCCTGATGCGCGTGATCGTCTTCGTCGAGATGGCACCGCCGACGGCCTCGATGGTCGTCGTGATGTTGCACCTCGCCAAGAAGCCGCGCTCGGCGCAGCTCGTCGCGTGGGCAATCATCCCCCAGTACCTGCTCGCGACCGTCACGCTCACGCTCACGATCACCTTTGCGCTCGCGGTGACCGAGTGGTAGGCAAGGGGCATGTGCAGTCCGTAACAAAATCCGTTGTGGTGTCATGCACCCACTTTGGCATTGGGTGGTGTCCCGCGCGGGGGAGATCGAGATTCGAGTGAGACTTTGGCCGCTTGCCGATATTAACTTGATTTTTTTCGCGCCCGTGTGTGTGTGTGTGTGTGTGTGTGTGTGTGAGCTTGCCTGCGGCGAGGGCGGTCGAGTGCACGGACCCCGACTCCGTCTCGGCGAGCAGGCGCAGCCGCTCGAGCGTCGCCACGAGCTCCGCCTCCTCGTCGTCCAAGCCTTGGAGGAGGTGGGCGTTGGCAGTTCGCGTGGAAGCACTCGTCGCAAGCTGCCGAATCTTGCAGCGCTCACTGTTGAGCCGCCCGAGCCGCTCCTGGATGGCGCGCATCTCCCTCCCGTATTTAGCTTTCATGCCAAAAGTGAGACGGCAACCGTGTTACAAGCGGCGAGGCGCGGGGCCCTGAGGGAGGGTGTAGAGGATGTAGAGTGTAGAGCGCTGTAGAGCTGTAGAGCTGTAGAGCGCTGTAGCGCTGTAGAGCTCTACATCCGGCGCGGGACGAACTGCGTGCGTTGTAGAGCGCTGTAGAGCGCGATTTTGCTGTAGAGTTTGTTGTAGAGGCTCTACAGCAAAACCGCGGGAAGGCAGTGACTCAAAGAGGTCGAGCCGCGCTAATGGGGTGTCTCCGAGCTTACTGGAGCTCTGATGGAGTCACTGCCACTTGTGGTATCCCGTCGCGGAGGCGGCAGCGGCGGTGGTGGCGGAGGCGGCGTCAGACGTGGTGGCGGAGGCGGCGGCGGTGGCGGAGGAACCGTCCGAGGGTGTCAGCCTGACGCGCCAATCAGCCTGACGCGCCAATCAGCCTGACGCGCTGCAAGCCGCCGCAGGCAAAGCAAGAGGCGATCCCAGGATTCGCCTACGGCCACCCTCCCCCACCCTCAACGGGCGAGGATGGCGACCGACTCCGGTGGAGGTAGGGGCGACGGGGAAGAGGGGGGGGGTGACAAGGGGGGGGCCAGGGCCCCGGAACCGGCGATAGCATCGGCCGTCTCCCTCCTGCCCTGGGCGACGCTGGGGGGTTCGCCATGGGGGTGGCTGATACCGCACAACCCGCGGGGCGGTGGGCCGATACCTCTTTGCGGCCGGACCATTGTCATAGGCCGGGAGGGCGATGTCAAGGCCCCGTACAACCCCCACCTGTCGAGATGCCACGTCCGGTTGGACTGGGATGGGAGGGGCAGGCCTGCGGGATTTGTTTTTTGTAAAAAGCGAAGCGATCAAGAGGCATGCCCAATGAGATTATGGGGCACGCCGAGCACGCCATCGAGGTGGCGCATTTGCTCGCGAGTTGGGTAACGTGGCTCGCCAGCAAAGCGATTGAGGCGAGAGGTGCAACTCTGATGCTCGCTTTTATCGCGCTTCTGCTCTGCTATTTGTTCAAAATCACCGGCGAGGAGGATCCGCCCGCACCGCCGCTGGCACCCCTGGCCGAGCGCCTTCGCCTGCGGGAGGAGGCGAAGAAGACTGCGGCGGCGAAGGCTGCGGAAAAAGCAGAGTGACTGAGCAGTGCAAAAACCGGAGCCGCGCGGCTGAACGCCGGCGGCAGCAGCGAACAGGCGGGCGCCGTTGCGTGTATACTTTGTGGCTAACGTTTTTCACTTAGCAAGGGCCCACAGACAGTGAGCCTCCAAGCCTCTCGACCACAAGAAAGTACGACGACGTTAACGACGTGCCCGGCCGCCGCGGCCCACACTAGGCGACTAGAGGGCCCACACACACACCCCACACCTCGCATCGCCATCGGCGCGCATCGACGATCGAGATGCCAGATTGCAGATGCCACAGGAGAAAGCGGATACCACAAGAACACAACGCTCTATTACAAGGGACATTCTGCAACAGTGCAGTGAGGAGTTCAGGCCTGGGCCCGAGCCCCTAGGGCGACAAGACATGCGCAGGGGCGGTGAAGCGCGCGGTGGGGGGTGCGTGTGGGGGCGTGGGGGGCCGAAGTCGAAGACGAAGAGAAAGAGGCTGAGACTAACTCCGCAGAGCCCGAAGTCTCGCAGCGATCCCGGATCGAGGGGAGGGGTAGGTGCGTGCTAGCACGTGCCTGCTGAGCCGTGTGCAGGCGGCGGCCTGCCAAGTGGTCAGGGCTCAGGGGTCAGGGGGGGGGGATGAGAGGGGGGAGAGAAGGAAAAAGCTAGGGGCGCACTCATCGAAGGACTCCAAGCAAACAGTAAAAAATAATCAAACCTTTCTCCCTTACTCACAACGAGACGATATACGGTGCCACACGCGGCGTGGCGGCGGCGGGCCTCTAGTGTCTATGAGCTCGAGGCGGTGGCCGCCTCCCAATGGTCGACGTCGTCGACGTCGGCCGGTGTGGGCACCGACGGCCGCTCGACCACGTCCCAATCGGCGTTCGCGTCCTCGGCGATCCCGGCGCCGAGCGCATCTTCGGGCGCGCGCCAGGGCGGCGGGGCGGACTCGTCGGGCTGCTGCAGCTCCCAAGCGAGGCAAGGCACGCGGAGGAGGGACCGCACCTGCTCGAGCAAGGCGGAGGACGAGTCAGAGGCGATCGTACATCCGAGTGAGCGGGTTGAGATTTAGTCAGAGGCGATCACCCGAGGGGGCCGGGCAAGGGACCGCGCCTGCTCGAGCACATGTGCAGACACGGGCGGCGGCGGCGATGCGGCGGCGGCGGCGAAGGGGGCGAGGAGGTGTTGCGCGTTTGCGCGCAACATCGCGACCGCCTGGGTAGAGGTGGGAGAGGGAGGGGGGATGAGGGAGGGCGGCGGGGAGAGGGAGGGGGCGGGAGGGGCGGGGCGGCGGGGCGGCAGAGGCGGCAAGGGCGGCAGGGGGGGCGGGGGCAGCGGGCAGCGGGGGGAGGGCGCCTGCAGCCACTCTGGCGAGCCGAGCTGCGAGCCTCTGAGGGAGAGTGCGCGGTGCTGTCCGGCGTGCCAGATGAGGGAGTGGGAGCCTGCGGGGGAGAGGCTTGTAAGGGGGAAGGGGAGGGGGGGGGGGGGAGGAGGCGGTGCAAAAGCGGGGCCGCCTTGGAAGACGGTGGGGTAGAGGGGCGGGCGCAGCCCCAAGTAGCACGCGCAGAGCCGCATCGTGAGGATGGCGTACCTGCCGGGGGTGGGGGGTGGGGGGTGCGGGTGCGGGCGAGGGCGAGGGCGGGGGCGAGCGAGTGACGGGAGGGCGAGGGTGGGCGAGTGGCGGAGAGTGGCCTTGGTGGCGGAGAGTGGCCTTGGTGGCGGGTTGGTTGGGCGGCGTGGCGCTGGCTCCCGTGCCCAGGGGGGGGAGGGGGGGGGTGCTGCGGCGCGGCGGCGGCTGTCTCGCCCGAGACGCACGCCACTCGCCGACTCTACATCTCGGCTGCATCTCGGCTGCATCTCGGCTGCATCTCGGCTGCATCTGTGCACCCGAGAAGCGTCGCCTGGCACTCCCCGACTCCTCGGTCCACGTGCGAGTGCGCCGCCTGCAGATGGGGCGCGGAGCCGTCGACTCCCGGCCCTCTGCCCCCGTCCACGTGCCCAGTCGGTGGGGAGGGCCGGGGAGAGGAGCGACGAGAGCGGGGCGCAGCGCAGCCCGGCGGCGGCGCTCTGTCCGACCAGCGGCGGCGGAGGAGGCAACACCAAGTGCTGGAACAGCCTCGCCGCAGCCTCGCCTCCGCCGCCTCCGCCTCCGCCGCCTCTGCCGCCGCCGCTCCCGTCGCCGCCCTCGCCGCCGGCGCCGCCGCGCTCTGCCAGTCTGCTGCCGCAAAGCCACTCCAGCAGAGGCCGCCTGCAGACAGTGGAGGGGCGAGGGCGGCTGAGAGCGCCGCCACGCCGCCACACACGGCTCGCGAGGGGAAGAGGCTGCGCAGCTCTAGGGCCGGGCCACGGACGGGGAGTCAGGGCAGAGGCGGCGCGCACAGCAGCTCTCTCCGCCGCTCGGAGAGGCGAGCTCGCAGCTCGTCGGCCAGCTCTCGAGACGCCAGCTCTCGAGAAGAGGCCAGCTCCCAAGAAGGACTCGGGCCAGGCTCGCGCCCGGCCCCGCCGGCCGTGCCAACGCAGTGGCCCGCCGCCGCCTCGCCGTCGCCTCTGCCCGCCGCCGCCTTGGCGCGCGAGAAGCGCGACGAGGCGCGGCGCACCGAGTGGCGCAGCTCGTTGACAATGACGGCCTGCTGGTCCGCCTCGCGCCGCACCGTCGCCAGCTCCGCCGCGAGCTTCGCCACCGTCCTCGCGTGAGAGAGCCGCGCCTCGGCCTGCGCGAGAGCGCGCGCTCTCTCGTCGAGCCCTTCGGCCATGATGCTCACGAGACGGCGGTTCTCCGCGGCAAACTCTGTGATGCCGCGCTGCCGCTCGGCGGTCGCTTGCTGCACGCAGGCGGCGCAGAAGCGCGCCGAGGCGGTGCGGCAGCCCCAGCAGTCCATTCTTGTCGTTTCTATTTTTTTCTGTGCCCAGGAGACGAGCTACTCTCCGACGCAGAATTCAACAAAACTCCCTCACTTGAGAGTAGCCACGAAGAAGAAATCAAAAATCCCAAGATCCTGCTCGTGAAAATGGGGACTCTGCCGTGTTTTTCTTTTGTCATGAAGCGGCTCGCGCAGCCGGCGGCCGCACGGGAGGCAGGACCAACAAACAGGACCAGCAGGTCCATACCCAACCCGAGGGCAATCCCATCGAAAGGAATTGATGCCTAGACTCCCCTGCGTCACTACGTGCCTCCCCGTCTTTGTAGCCTGGCGTTTGTGCCCCGTTTGTGCCGCGTCCCGTGCCCCCGAGTTCATTTTATGAAAGGAATTGATGCACAACCACTGGTTCCGTCACGTCATTTGTTTTTTTCTGGTTCCGAACCACCAGGCTGCAGTCAAGACTCACACAGAGAGATCTCAGAGGTCAAGACCAAGGCAAGCCAGGTGGGGTTGCCTCTCTCGACTGTCTGTGCTTGTGCGTCTTGGGTCCGGGGTTGCGATTTTGTATAAAGAAAGAAAGAAAACAGACAACCCAAGGGAGGGATGGGAGAACGGCACGCCGCCACCACACAGGGATTTTAATGCGATTTTGTATAGACAAGCCAGAGAGCCACCGTGAATTCTTTATCATGGACGACGGGCGAGTCAAACGCGGACGAGCGGCACGGGACGACGGGCGAGTCAACGCGGATCAGCCACACGCGAACGCGGATCATCCAGTTGCAGCTCGCAGCACTGGCCGTAGCTGGGAGGAAGGCGGCACACGAATCTTGATGCTCCCGTCAATCAATGGATCCCACCTCCACACCGCCACCTTCTTCATGTACGACCAGCCCGAGCTGGACCACGGCTGGATGAAAACCTGCGATGGCTTCGCTGAGCTGGCGCACTCCGTCGCAAGCGAGAAGCTTGCTGAGGTTGGGCTCCACTCGCAGCTCATTCACCATCCACTGCGCGTGCGCAATCCGGCCAAGGCCGCCATATTTTACCTGCCTATCTTCGAGGCGACCAGCTATCTGCTCGGAGAGCAACCGCCGGCGAGAAGGCTGCGAAACTGTACCGTGGCCGGCAAAGCCGTGCCGTCTGCCCTGCTCAGGTCGCACCACTCACGGATGGCAGCAGCAGCGGCCGTGCTGGCCGTATCGCCACATTGGCAGCGCTGCCGTGGGTGCGACCATGTCTTTTTGAGTTCATTTACAGATTCGCCAGGTGCGGCACTGAGTACACGCCTCTGTGCCCCCCCCAGCCTCCCTAAGGCCATGACCATCACCTCGCAGGCACCCGCATCGTCAGCCGGATGCATCCGCTCTCCGGGCTGCTCCGCTGCGCGACCGCAGGGCGGTACAAGGCTCGGGCGGGCGGCGGTTGCCGGACGACAGTGCCCTACGGCGTGAACCCGCATGCTTTGCAGGCTCACGAGTCCGAGCCGAACGCTCCTCGACCGCTGCTCGTCTCCTTCTCCGGATCCCTCGACGTGTGCTGCTCAGGGGCGCGGGTCCGCTGCGCCGTTGGCGATGTGCTCCTCTCCTCTCTGTTCGCGGACGACGTCGAGATCATGCCGAGCTTGCACCCCGGAACACGCAGCATCCAGAACGCGTCGTGCCTTGCACGCACACTGGCCGAGCTCGAGGCTGCGACGAATGCATCCTACGCGGCGCACGCGCGTGGCGTATGGACCGCGCACTCGAGCCCTTGGGACGGTGGGACCTCTCAGGCCGTTGTGATGAGCCAGCGCGCGGGCAACGCGTTGGCACGGTCGGTCTTCTGCCTTGTCCCTGCGGGCGACACTTTTATCACCTCGCGCCTCTATTCGGCGATTGGCGCGGGATGCCTTCCGGTCCTTCTCGGGAGCCACATCTGGGTCACCGGAGTGCTTGCATTTTCTGCGCGCATCGACTACCGCGCCTTTGCCGTCGCGGTGGACGACCACGCCTATCTCAGGTCGCCGCAAGGGCTGGTGCCAATGCTCCGCGCAATGCCCCGCGACGAAGTGCTGCGCAGGCAAAGGGCGCTCGCTGCGGCGCGCTCGCACCTCATCTTTGAGGCGGCGGGCGGCGCGGCAGCGGCGGCCCACTTTCTTGTGGATGCGCTTCGCTCGTGCTTTCCGCGCATGGCAGAGTGCGGATCTCGCCAGGCCGCGCCCGGCGCAAACGCGACTGCGCAGTGGCTCAGCCTCGCGCGCAACAACGGCTCCAGCAGCACCGTCTGAAGTTCTTACTTTTCCCTGAGCTCCAATTCTCTAGCCAATGGTTCTGGGAATCGGTCACTATCACACGTCATATCCGATCACTAACACTTGTATAGTGTCGGTCATGGACTCGAGCATCATTGATGCTCTATGGATGATGAGAAGTGCGCGAGGTCCAGGGGCTCGCGCAGCGCACCCTCCCGGCTAGGCGCACCGCAGGGTCGTGTCGTGAGAGGTGTGTCGTCGTGTGTAAATATATACGAATATAGCAAGTTTCGTGCGCACGTATGGCACACGTATGGGGTGCTCTCGCCACGACGCACGAGGGCTCCCATGTGTGGCTCGATGTGTGCTATAGTGCCCCGGCGGAGGGAGGGAAGGCTCCTATCTATCTACCGCGTACCGGAACGGGACACGGGACACGGGTCGACACGCTTGCGGCGGGGTGGGCGCTGGTGGGCGCGGCGCGCTAGCAGGCGCCCCTCCACGTAGAACCCCGACGGCGAGAGGTCGACGGCGGCGCATCGCCTCTTGAGGGGGTTGTTGAGTGATGAGTGGAGCTTCCGGCCGCAGCACGTTTGAGCAGGCGCTCGAGGACTATACGAGGAGCGGACCGGTGCGACGTTTGCCATTTGTGAGATGGCCAGCCAAAATGCACAGCGCTCCTCATGTGCCTATCACAGTAGCCCGAGGACGGGGGGGCGGGGGGGCGGGCCTCACCCGGGACTCACCCCGAGACCTCACCCCGGGACGTCGCCGGCTGCGGTGAGGCCACCCACCCCCGGGGCAGTGGAGGGCGCACCCGGGGACGAGCTACCCCCGGCCCCCGGTGCGAGCCAAGCCGTGAAATGCGTTCCCTACAGCAACCCATTGCTTCAGGCAGGTGCATTGGTGCTGGCAGTCAGCCAGGGGCCGGGCTGGAGCCCTTAAGAGGTCCCTGACAGCGATGACCGATGTTCAAACCGGCTAGCGCTGGGGTCGGGTGAGGCCCCGGGGTGGGGCAGGTGAGGGAGGGGGCGGGGACGGCCGGGCCCGGGTGCCGCCACCCTCACCACCGCCCTCACCGCCGCCCTCTCCGCTAGCCTCACTTTTTATCTGGTAGAGTCAACCGAGCGCTGCCGCCACGAGAACCAGCTGCCGTGCTCTGTAGTAGACGCCGCTCCGCGCATGCTGCCCGACGCAGCACCGCGTTGCTGGCTGGCGCACCCCGTGCGAGCGCACGACAACGCGACCCCGTCGGACGTTAACCGTGCAGGCCTCGTGTACGACGATGCTGCCCGACCGCGCCGATCGCACTGGATGGCGCCACGGATATTTCATGGCTCAAACACGCCCGACGCGTGCTTCCCGAGCCACAAGCGTACCAATGGGACCGACTGTGAGGAGCACTGCCGCACAACTGCGATGAACCGCGAGCTACAGGTTGACAACGTGTACCTCCCCGTCGGTCACGTGCGCGATCGTTTCTACCGCTCCTCGCGCGGAATGTGGCTCCACTATGCGCGCGGCTGCTCATCCGTGATGTGGAACACAGGCCGAACGTTTGCTGCGACAAACCGTCTCGTCGCGGCGTACAAGGTTGCCCGCATGAGCGGCACTTGTGATGTCCACTCCTCCGAGCACAAGTCGAACGCCACGTGCTCGACCGAATGCGACCACACGTGTGGCATAGAGCGTATCCTACGCGCGGAGGCGGCGGCGCGAAGACGGACCGTCCTCATGGCGGATTCAATCGCCAAGGCACTTGCCATGGCAGAGCGCACCCCGTGCCCGCTGCATGTGCCTGCTTGGGTTCGGCAGCTCTCGGGCGACGGCGTCCTCGACCAATACATTGGTGCGCGGCTGCACGCGCATGGGTACGACTCACTGCAACTGCTATACCAACCGAGCGGATCGTTGAATGCAAAGCTGATCAAATGGAATACCGAGCTGTGGGACGTGCGCAGCCTCGCCACCAGCCAGCAGCTCGAGGACCAAACGGAGCGGAGCTTTGTCCGCAGCTTGCGCTGCGGCGGGCGCGCGTGCATCCCGACGCCATCTTTCCGCAACTGCATCGGGTGCGTCGGATGCGAGAGCGGATGCTGAAGGCGCCCCCGCCGACGCGGGCAAAGAGACACCACGAACCATTTCTTTCTTGGGCTTGGCTGTTGAGTCAAATGCGGTGTCTATAAGTGCCAGGGTCTAGTACTGAGTACTGTCACGTCGATATACAGAATTTGAGCGACACACGCTCATATCTAAAATAGTCCAACCGAGAGGGTGCAAACACGAGTGTCACCAGCACCGCGGTAAAGCCGTATGTATGTCGTGGGCAGCTTGCAGCTGTGCGTGTTACCCGAGTTCGCCATCTGCGGACAGCGCCTGTCTTGGGCAGCTTGCCTGTTTGGGCGTGTGCGGTGGCGCACGTTCATTCGGCGATTGGTTTGGATCGCTTTTGACGCGGCCATTGTTTTTCCCCGGTGTTTTCGTGGAGTTCGTTTTTGAGTGTTCGAATCGTACTCTTAGCCCTAGAGTGCAGCTAGCGGGAGTGCGAGTGGGGAGAGGCCTGGTCCGTGCGGGTCGTGGCGAGAGCGGAAGCGGCTGCCGGCAGGGGCTGGGCTGTAGGTGTAGCCTGCAATCAAACGGCCGGCACGACGCGACGACTCTGACGCTCGATACACAAACATGTGCCAACGACGCAAGAGCCTAGAGGCTACACGATATGAGTCACTTCGGAGAGGTGTGTGTGAAGAGGCAAGAGCGCCTCGCTCAGCGCCTTCTCGATGTGAGTCACATTTGACAACTTCTCCATCAGAGTGTCGTGTTATTCATGTCTCAACATTGCCCTGTGGATGAGCGTCACCTAAAAGAAACGGTGCTCTGAGAGCACTGATATTGACTAATCACGCCCTTCTCGTGTGCGGACTAAAAATCTCTCTCTCTCCCTCTCTCTGATCTGTCATGCATGATCTGTCTCACTCACAGTGATTGGGGCGCTCGGCAGCTTGTCAACCCTCAGCCGACCGACGCTGGGGCCGGTCCCGTAGCCGAGAGAGCCCCGCCCGCGCGATGAATCTCTGTCCTACTTATACTGCAACACAATATATTGACTGAAAAATCTAACGGAGGAGTAGGAAGGCAGTAGCTAGCCAACCGATGGCGTGAGATAGGGTGCTGACCTTTCTCGCCGAGGCTCGCCGTGGCCCCACACGGCGGCCTCTGCTCGCGTTTTCGAGCCAGGACCTTCGTCCGGGCCCACGGCCGGCACGCCGTCAAATTTTCTCGCCGATCCCGCGCGCTCGGCCGCCACCGCGGCGCCTCCGAGAGCGCCGTTTCGACACGCTGCAGCCGCGGGCCGCGGCACCTCGACACACCGCCTCTCGCGCCGCCTCGAGGTGCTCCGATCGTGCACGCGGGTCGGCTCGGCACGGTGCGTGCAAATTATCGCATGTATTCGCACTCGCTGCGCCACGTATCTGCCTCTGACGGCCCGATACGCCACCCGAAGCGCCACCGGTCCACACACGCGGGGCTGCGCGACTCTCTCGCGGCCCACCGCCCTCCCACACGCCGTTCGACCTCCACACAGGCGCTCGCTCGAGCCTCGCCGTCCGGGCGGTCCTGCGCGTCCAGATCTCGGCGACCATGACCCGCCACGCGCCAGCTCTGCACCTCTCCCGCGCGCGCCCGGCTGCTGGCATGGCGAGGCGGGCGAGGCTGGCGCGCTGCGACCGGTGGAGCGCCGCGCGGGCAGCGCACCAGCCTCGCACGCACCTCTCCACTGCGCCGCGTGCGCCGCTGGCAGTGTGCTGCGCTCCCTCCCTCTCTCTCTCTCTCTCTCCCTCCCCCCCCCCCCCCCCTCTCTCTCTCTCTCTCTCTCTGTCTGGCCACCTCCGCCACGGCTCTCTCGCCCCCTGCACGCCTCGACCTCTCACGCCGTGCGACCTCCGAAGCCTCGACCTCTCACGCCTCCCCGCGCCCTTCTCGGACCCTGCAGGTGCTGCTCGCGCGAGGCCGATTCAAAAAGACGCGGTTGGTGCGGTCCTGGGGAGGGCTAACTAACTATATAACTCTCACATGTCCATGCACATGCACCACTCTAAAGCCGCAGGTGTGCGTGTGGTGTGTTTCGAATTACGACCTGGTACGTTTTTTATGGCTGCTTGATGAAGGCGCGCACGCAAACACAGTTCCGTCCCCGCACGTCCAGTGAGCAGTGTCTCCTAGCTCCTACCCAACAATGGAACTGAAGCCGTACTGACGTACCCCGCGTGCTTTCACAAAGCCCTCACCACCACTGCTTCTCTGTACTGCATGCAACTCAGCAGTCGTCGCAGGCGTCGCAAAGGGCAGGGAGGCTGTGATGCAATGCGGCTGGCCTTTCAAGCACAACGGGCAGTCCTAGCTAGGAACCAACTCAATGAGACACGCCGCTCATCGAGTGTGCGCATCGCCAGCGCCTCTCGCTTCTGTGTCGCACTCGGCGATGCTGCCCGCACCGTCGTCACCTGATTCGCAGCCGACCTCCATCGGCTCCTCCTTTGACGCAGCAGGAGCCGCCGCACCACGCCTGTAGCTGCAGTTCAGCCACTGGCTACTACGTAGTCTGTTGCAGCTATGGAAAGTGCCGCAGCCCCAACAACCAAGGAGAGTAAGCCCGAGTCTCCTCGCTTGACCCGCTCCGGACGCAGCTATGAGGAGGAGATGTGCGCGCTCCGGACCCACACCGTGCCGCTGGCTGGGATGGCAGCGCGCGCCCTCAAGATCAAAAGCAGCTGCTGATAAAGAGCCGTGGACGTCAGACCTTGGTCGTGCGAGGGCGCTGTGGATGGACTCGAAGTGTTGCCCGGTACACTCGCCCCGCTGTCGCGATGGTCGCCGCCACCCGCGAGGGGCGCGAGGCCGCCACCTGCGAACTTTTACTCGACGTGCGTGGAAGCGATTCGAGTCTCGCAATCGATGACACGCATGCCTTCGGATTCGACAAGGATCGATTTCTCTCTCTCTCTCTCTCTCTCTCTCTCTCTCTCTCTCTCTCTCTCTCTCTCTCTCTCTCTCTCTCTCTCTCTCTCTCTCTCTCTCTCTCTCTCTCTCGTCGGAGGTCGCGGTGGGTGTGTTTCTTTTTTCGTCTTCTCACAAATCGCGAGCGCACGTGTCCACGTTTCCGAAGAACGGCAATGCCAGTCACGGGACTGTCCCACCCCCGCCCACAGTGGAACGTTTTGGTGTGAAGTCTGCGGCCGTCCCCTCGCCCGTTTCGCACTACCACCCATCCGCCATCGAGCCTTGGCTCGAGGACGCGTTCTCGTCGTTCTCGTCGTTCTCGGCGTCGGCCTCCTCCGTCTTGCGCGCCGCCGCCTCCGTCTTCAGCGTCGTGCGGCATTTTTGGACCAGCCTGCGCGCCTATAGCTCATTGTGTGTGTGCGAGTGCGGCATGGTGTGTGGGCAGCCTGCGGGGCACTGGCCTCACCTCCTCACGCGCGGAGAGCCCAGCGGCGGCGGCGAGCTTCAGGTAGTCCAGCCTGCACTCGCACGCCTGCGCTGAGCACGCGCTCGCGCCGGCCACCAGCTGCAGCTTCGTGTCGGGCGCCGGCGGGTGGGCAGCGCAGTACCGGAGCTTGTGCTCCGGGTCGTCATGCAGCAGCACGGCGACCTTCACGATGTGCTGCTGGTAGCCGTTCGAGTCGGCCATCGTGAACAGCCGTCGATTCGGGTCGACTCGCTGGGGACGACGCCCTCTGCCTCTGCCAGGACCGTCGACTCTCGTTCGGCGACGCGAGCCTCGCGCCACGGTCGCCGGCTCGGCCGTGTCGCCGCCGGTGAGGTCGGCCGTCTCGAGGGCTGCCAGGCCGCGCGCGAGAGCCGTCGGGCCGCGGTGCCTCGGCGTATCATCCATCGAGAACCACTTGTGACCACTTGCGGAGAGCCGCGCGAAGTGAGATGCTGTTCCCAGTTGGCTATTAGTATTCACAGGCGCTGCACGCCGTCATGGCGACTCTTCCCATCACTGCTTTCGACGGCAACGACGCGTCGCTACACGTGCACTTCCCTTCCAACATCCAATCCGTCACCAACTTGCAGGCGCAGCCGAGCGAGGCTGTGTTTGCGGTGGCAGAAGTGGCAGAGGCGGTCTACGGCACGTCGCTCGTGCGAGAGAGGCTGCCTCATGCAAGGGAGAGGCTGGCGACGAAGGGAGTGCCTGAGGACTCCCAACTGATGGCAACGGTGGCGTGGCCGTCGAACAAGCCGCCAGCGATGCAGCCAGTTGTCACCTTCGATCAGCTCTTTACGTGGGTGGTCAACTCGATGCGCAAGGCGCACCTACCGACGGACAAGGAGGTGGTCCTCTCTCTCGCGGAGCACTCGGCGCTGCGCGTCAAGTCGCACCCATTTGAGCAGTTTGCTCACCTGCTGCTCGGAGGCAGCTTTGGGCCGCCGGCGAGGGCGCTCAAGCAGCTCGTGGCGGTGCTCGGCGAGACGACGCACGAGGCACTGCGCCGCACCCTCCTCACCACCCTCGACTTGCCCGGCGGCGGTGGGCAGTCGAAGGCCTTGCACGACAAGGCCGCCTCCGTCCTCCTCTCGACCCACGGGTCGAAGGAAGAGCGGGAGCTGAACCGCCGCAGTGACCTGGTGGCGGACCTCCTCCTCGCCCTCTCCGACCCAAAGACGGGCGGGTCGACCCCAGCGCTGCCTGCGCTGCCCGACGCGGCGGCGGCGGCGGCGGCCCAGCTCCCCCCGCCGGCCTCCCCGGATGAGCTGGCGCTCTGGACGCACCTCGTGCTCCGGAGGTGGCCTGTTCTGTGCAGGGTGCTCAAGAACGAGGCGGTCGCCGCGCGCATCAAGACCATCGAGGTGGCAGCACGGAGAGACGCCCTCCGCACAGCCGCCACCGACGCCACACTGCTCCTCAAGCTCACGCTCAACATCTCGGACGAGCGGCTCGACGGGGTCGTGCGCCGCGCCTTAGCTCCGGTGGCAAGGGCTCTTGGCCTGCAAGCCGACGAGCGCCTCAGCGTCAACGCGGACCAGACGCGCCACGCCTACGACGAGCTCAAGGGGCGCTTGCACCTGCTCCCGCCGCTCACCGAGGCCGCGACGGTCAGTGCTCGCTTCGACGGGGTGAAGCTGCTCGAGCGGCGGCGGGCGCGCCCGCTGTGGAAGCTCTTCCTGCCATCGCTGGCAACGTCGCCCGAGTTCCCCCTCGGAGTCTTCCTTTGGACGGCCACCTTTGACGCAGTGAAGACTGCGAAGCGCACACACCACACCCCGCTCATCATCCGCTCCGCCTCCGTGCCGCTCCTCGCCGGCTCGGTCGTGATGGCCTGGCTCCTTACATACATCGAGTCGAACGACAAGCCGGACGACGCGCCGACGCTCTCCACACACTTTGACGCCTCAGTCAAGTTCCTGCACGTGCTGGCCGACACCATGACGCCCGACCCGCACGGTCCGACGTTGCTGCCAAACCAGGTTTGGGTCGCGCTCGACGGCGCCGCCCTCATCACGGCGCTGAACACATCGAGCTACACGTCGAACTACCCGGCCTACTGGTCAACGGCTCAGAAGGACACATTGCGCGACGTGTCAGTCTTCGCGCCCTTCTCCATAACGCTGGCGCTGCAGGAGAAGGTCGAGAGCCTGCAGGCGGACCGCTCTCCGGAGGACCGCCGCTCCAAAGCCACCGCCGAGTACGGCGGCATCTGCGGGGTCAACCTCTTCCGCATGGACACCTTCCACTACCTCCGCGCCTCGCTCCACCTGCTCCTCGCACCCGTCGGCAAGGTGAGCTCGCCGCCTCGTGTCGAGCCTCGCCCCCCCTCCCCCTCGGCACCGCGCCTGCGCAGCTCACCGGCCCTCCTCGTCCGCTCCGCGCCCGCAGATGTGGGACTGGACGTGCGGCGCGCTCGCCAAGCTCGGCGCGCTCGCAGACTTTGCAGAGCACCTGAAGAAGATATTCAAGCTCTCGTACGTGAACTACATCCCGCTCGAGACGGGCCCGGTGATTGCCATCAACATGTCAGACGCGGCCAGAACGATGCTGAAGCGATGGCCCGAGCTCTTTCGCCGCGACGGAGATGGCGCAGCCTTTGGGCAGGAGGGCTACGCCCACGCCGCCGCCCTGCGGAGCATCGCACGCTGCTGGGACTACCTGGCTCGCATCATCCCAGTCTTCCACGACCACAACTTTGAGACGGTATCCAAAGGAGCAAAGCGGGTCGGCAAGGACGCGACCTGCCTCCGGCTGCTTTGTCTCGCCGTCTTCAACAAGTCGACGCCGTACTTGATCAGCATGTCGTCGATCGTGGTGGCGCACGTGCACTACTTTTTGCGGAGCGACACCCCCTACGCCCGCGTCGCGGCGGACGAGACGGTCGAGAACTTGCACCAGGTGATGGCGAGACAAACGGGCGACTACCACGGCGGCGGGCGGCAGTCATCGCAGGAAGCGGCGGCCACGGGCTCGTCTGAGCGCACGCCGTCTGGCAAGTTGCGCGACTCGGCGCAGCGCCAGGTGGATCGCAAGGCCGTCGTCAACACGCTCCTCTCCGAGCTCAACGAGGACGACCCCGACCACAGCACGCCCGCGGCCGCGAGGCGGCAGGCTGCCAAGGACGCGAGGCGGAGCGTCGAGCGCCTGAGCCCGGCGCAGCTGCAGCAGCTCAAGGACGCCAAGTTTGCCGCCTACCACGCCCGGCTCGCGCCGCCTGGGCATGCGTCGACGGTGGCGGGCGAGCGAGGGCGGCAGCCGGGCGATGGCGGCGGCTCCGGAGGCGGCGATCCCAGCGGCCGAGTCGGCGACGTCAGCGGCGGCAGCGGCGACGGGGCAGGCCCCAGCGGCACCCAACGCGGCGTCGTGGCTGAGGTTGACGGTGGCGGTGGCGGCGGCAGCGAAGGTGGCGGCGGTGGCAGCTGCGGAGGAGCGCCGAGCGCGGAAGGCGATGGCGGCAGCGATCTCGGCGGCGGTGGGGGAGAGAGGCACTCAGCCGGGCTGGGCGGCGACGAGAGCGGCCGCGGCGGCCGGCCCGTTGGCGGTGAGAGGCGGCCGTCGGGCGAGGCAGGCACCGCCTTGGGCGGCGAGGCCTCGGGCAGCGTGGCAGATGCGATTGAGGTTGAGGCGATGGAGGTTGAGACGATGGAGGCCTCCCCGGCAGACGCGGACGCGGGAGAGGAGGGTGGGGATGGGGACGGAGAGATGGTGGAGAGGCGCGATCGGTCACTTCCCGCCCTGCGCGGTGTGCACGAGGAGGACGCGGAGTGCGGCAGTGGCGACACGGTCGGCGGCGACGACGACGACGATGACCCGCTCGACGACAGGCGGAGCCAGGCTTCCGGCCAGGCCGACCAGGCGGCGCCAAAGCTCGTGCAGGCGCTCGCTTCCGTGACGACGTACGGGAGCAAGGACGCCGTCGAGGTGAGGCTTGTTCGAGTCCGCGACTCGAGCGACGGCACGGCAAGCCTCACCCTCACCCTCAACACCAAGGCGCGCAGCCTCACCGTCACTTATGTGGGAGATGAAGTTATGCTGGCCGACTCGGTGAAGATCAAGGTGGACGCGCACGCCGTCGTCGAGACGTACACGGACGCAACCACGCTCTACCTCGATTTGTGTGCGCCGCCGCGCACGTGAGTAATAACGTAGTAGCCAACCAACTCCTCTCCCCTATTGCGACGCGGCTCTTGCGACGCGGCGAGCGTCACCAGCCCCTTTGCCGCCGCGCAGGGCCCAGTTCAAGACGGGCAAGAAGGGCGCTTGGTCGGGTGAGACATCGACGCCTGCCCAGAAGCTGACGCGCGAGCAGGTCGCCACGGCAAAGAGGCGCGGCGGAGCCGCCCCTCGCCCGCCCTCCACCTCCGAAGTGCCCTCGCCGCCTGCCAACTCGCGCTCCCCCAAACACGCGGCAGGATCGCACTCGACTTTGGGGATGGAGACGCTCTCAACGCGGTCGTAGCCTTCCTCAAGAACAACGATGCGCACCTCAATGCGCTGCTGCAGAGCGAGAGCGTGGCGGCCACCCCTCGTCCCTCCGCGCCGGTCGCATACGACGAGGATCGGCACAACGAGATCCTCCACGAGCTCGGCCTGGCACGCAGCCAGCAGCGATCCTCGCCCCTCGGTTGCGCTCTGACCACACCCGCGCTCCGGCTCAGGACTCTGCCATCATGCCCGTCTCCGAGCCGGGCAAGGCGCAGGCGGTGGACAAAGCGACGGCCGACATCGTGGAGAGCTTTGACGGGTTCACGTGGGAGGGTGACCGCTTCACCAAGAATGGCGAGCCGCACGAGCCCGACTACTTGGGGTCGAGATCGAATCCGTTCACGTGCTACGACTGCGATCGGCACGTCTACTACGCCGACCAGCGAGAGCCGGGGCTCGAGGGCAAGGCGGTCCTTGCCGAGCAGGGGACTGAGGACGACGCCGCACGCAACTTTGGCGACGCGCGGTGGCATGCCAGGCGGAGAGAGAGCTCGCGGTGCGGGTCGGCAGCCTCGCCTGGTGCGTGACACACACCCCATTGTAGGTGCGTGTGCAAGCTGGCCGGCAAGATTGAGAACGCCACCCTCCCGGCGAAGAAGAGGGCGAAGATCGTCAAAGTTGTCCCGCCGGCTGCGGCTCCCGCGGCCCCCAAAGGGGAGAGGCGACGGTGCAGCCAGTGCGCATACATGGGCATTCTGCGCGGTGACGGCATGGTGCGGTCGCACGGCAAGACCAAAGAGAATAAGGAGGGGTGCCCAGGCATCGGCCTAGCCCCAGCGGAGCCTGTTTTTGTCGGGACGGTCGTCGGTGCCGGGCCCCCTCCGCCGTCAGACTCGTCGCCTGGAGGGCCCAGCGGGGCTAGCGTAGTCGTGGTGCTCGCGTAATTGATACCGACGCGAGGAAGTTTTGTGACATTCATAGTTAGATCCCACGAAGAGATACCGGGTTAACATTGCAAGCGCTGCGTCCGCACACACACACTACGCTGCCGCCGCACCAAGAGCCTCGCTCAGACCGCGAGCTTTGTGTGAACTCACCCGTCAAGGCCGCTGACTGTATCTTGACGCAACTCGGCGCACGCGGCGCAGTGGAGAGGTGCGTGCGAGGCTGGTGCGCTGCCCGCGCGGCGCTCCACCGGTCGCAGCGCGCCAGCCTCGCCCGCCTCGCCATGCCAGCAGCCGGGCGCGCGCGGGAGAGGTGCAGAGCTGGCGCGTGGCGGGTCATGGTCGCCGAGATCTGGACGCGCAGGACCGCCCGGACGGCGAGGCTCGAGCGAGCGCCTGTGTGGAGGTCGAACGGCGTGTGGGAGGGCGGTGGGCCGCGAGAGAGTCGCGCAGCCCCGCGTGTGTGGACCGGTGGCGCTTCGGGTGGCGTATCGGGCCGTCAGAGGCAGATACGTGGCGCAGCGAGTGCGAATACATGCAATAATTTGCACGCACCGTGCCGAGCCGACCCGCGTGCACGATCGGAGCACCTCAAGGCGGCGCGAGAGGCGGTGTGTCGAGGTGCCGCGGCCCGCGGCTGCAGCGTGTCGAAACGGCGCTCTCGGAGGCGCCGCGGTGGCGGCCGAGCGCGCGGGATCGGCGAGAAAATTTGACGGCGTGCCGGCCGTGGGCCCGGACGAAGGCGCCGCCGGCTCGGATTGAGACCAGTGGCATCAGGGGCGCCTCCAGCACTCAAGACAGTAGCACGCTGTTTCTGTCTTGGCCGCCACTGACGCGAAAATCCTATCTCGCGCCCTCGTTGGGTAGGAAGGGCGACGCTGTCAAAACTACGCATCCTTGGTGGCGTCGGACAACCAACACGGCACCTTGCTGACCCAAAGGATATCCACCTCGAGAGCCTCCTGCTCCTCACGTGCTCGCCAGTGCCTCCGTCTCGCTCGCTTCTCTGCAATGGGAGTCCTCTTCGCCGCCTTCGCATGTCTCGCGCTCATGGACGCCATGTGGGTCGACGAAGCGCTCCACGAACGACTCGCCCTCGAGGGCATGATGATGGCCGTCTCGATGCTCCTCCTCACCGCGCTGTTCGAGTGCTTCTCTCTTTCCAGCGTCCGGCACCTTCGCTCCATGGCCGGCGGCAAGGACCTCTACCAGCAGGGGTGGTGGTGCAACTTGTACAATGCCATCCTGATCGGCGTCCCGATGTACGTGTCTGTCTGCAGCTTCCCAAACTTCTTCATCCGGCGAGGCGCCGGCCCCGGCGGCGTTGAATGGAGTGCCGGCTCGCTGGACGTCGGCGAGGTGACGGTTACCGTACTCCTCCACTCGCTGGTCTACTACCTCTTCCACGCCGCCTTCCACAAGGTGCCAGGCCTCTTCTTTGTTCATCAGTTCCATCATCGCTTCCGTGGACGCTCGGTGTCGCCGTCCACTGCGCTCGCCGTGTCGCCTCTCGAGTTCCTGCTGGCCTACATCACCGCGTTTGGTCCCGGGATGGTCCTGTTCAAGCCCTCGAGGGCCACGCTGCAGGCGTCGTTGGTCGTCGTCATGGGTTTGAATCTCCTGATGCACTTCCCACCCGTGGAGGACGCGTCCCGCTGGCTGCCTCGCATCCTCGTCGGCACGGCGGACCACCTCTCGCACCACAAGCATCCGGGGCACAAGTTTTCGGGTCACACGCTGTCGTACGACTACTTTGCCGAGCGCCTGCAGCTGAGGGCTCTCCTTCCCCGCCCTCGACCATTGTGCGCCACCGTGGCGCAGCCGCGAGCAGGCGCTGGTGCTTGCCAGATGCGAGGTGACGGGCCGAGGCGCAGCCTCAATGGCGATTACATCGTCAGTGGACTGCGCAGAGGGCCAGTGTGGCCGCGCACCGCACGGCACGTGAAGCTTGGCCTTCGCATGATGAAACCACCCGACTGCTCGCCCGTGTCGGTCCGACAGGCCAATCTGGCTTAAATTCTCTTGTTCATGTTGTGACGTATCATGTTGAGTGATGGTGTGTGTGTGTGTGTGTGTGTGTGTGTGTGTGTGTGTGTGTGTCTTCTTGCGAGTCGTGGTGGCAGACAGCTGAGCTCCCCTTCTCCATGTCCAAATGTCCATGTCCATCTATCTGTCTGTGGGCGTTAGTCCTGCAGTTACTTAATTTTGGGATTTGTCAGGCGTAGCTCTAGAGGGCGCCGGCCGGTCGATTTGCCGCGTCCCTATTTAAGAGCCGTACTACGTAACTCGAGTAAGCGCTGCTGCGGCGGCGTCGAGCCACCGCGCACTGGACGAGGACTCAGCACGAGCCGTCACTGAGCAGGCATCGCCACTCTGCTGCGCGGCGCGGCGCACCACGCGGAGCAAGGCGCCTCTCCCCGCACCACCCCTGCCGACGTGGCGCACGGCCGCAATACGTGAGCGGTCTAAGTCTAGGCGCCTCTCCCGGCATCCCCCGCTGGACGCGGCGCCACGCCGTCCCTCAGCGCTCTCGGGCCCTCCCCGCAGGCGCCTCCTACATCCCCGCCGACGTGGCGCAGCGGCACGGTGCTACTCCCGCTCCGGCAGCTCCTGTTCCCACCTCTGTTGGCTCACACATGCACGGGCCCTCTCTGCGCCAGGCGCTTCGCTCAAGCAACTCCTCTCTGGCCGAGCGCCCCGCTCTGCGACGCCGCGGCCGAGCTGGCGCACGAGGCGACCACCCACCTCCTCGCCGCGCGCGCGCTGGCGCCGGACCTCTCCCCGCAAGCGCGCGCGCTGCTGCAGCCCTCGGTGGTTACGGCTACAACGTCTTTGCGCCCGAGCTGCGGGAGCCGCTCGGGCTGCGGCTGCGCCCTGCGGACCCCGCGCTCGCGCTTGGAACGCGGCGTTCCGCTCCTTTTAGCTACGCCATGTCTGGTGGGGAATATGTGTTGAGTTTGATCGCCTCGCCCAGCCTTCTCTTGTTGTGGGATGGTGGCGATCATTTCGTTCTTGCAGATTCTGTCACACACGCTGAGGAGAGCCGGCGTCTGAGAGACGGAGTGCGCGGCCGTGCGGTACGGGCTACGGCGTAGAGACCACCCACCGCGAGGGGGCGAGAGCGCCGCGAGTCAGATTGACGACACGACGTGGTTCACTGGGCAGCGAGCCGACACCGACAGAGAGACCCAGAGAGCGACAGAGAGACAGTCCACGTACAGAACGTATTACCAGTCCAATCAAGAAGGGAGGAGACAATTTCGGGGGAACGCGAGAGAGCCGAATGTGATGTGTAAGAGCGAAGCAACGGCGTCTCGCCGCACTGCTCTCATCGAAGCCGCTCCGCGGATATCCCCCTCCTCTTCCGACAGCTGGCCTACTTCCATAGGCGGAGAGCGCCCTGGTGGTCGACGGTGACGAGCTTGCCGCTGCTCGTGAAGGCGGCGCGGACCACACTGCGACGCCGAACGCGTTCGCGGTGGGCGTGACGAGCCGTATAGCTGTGCGAGTCACTCCCCAGCGGCTCGTACCGAGGGTTTGCGATCGAGCGAGCCACGCTTCCAGTGGCGAGGTCGCGCACCTCGAAGTCGGCGTGCGACTCGAAGTCCTCGCCGCGCTTGGGGTTCTCCTCTAGGTCACGGTCCGGTTCGTAGAAGAGGAGGAGCTTTCCGTCGCCTGCGAGGAGCGAGGACACGGGGTGCGCGGCCTGGAAGGAGGTCAGGCAGGTGGCAGACTCGAGGTCCCACAGCTTGACCGTCGTGTCGATCGCACCGCCGTAGGCGGTGACGAGGTAGCCATTGCTGTTGGCCAGGGCGACTGGTCCGACGATGCGCCCATCGCCGACGACCTTGATCACGTGCGTCTGCCGCCACGAAGGCGTGGCCCACACGTGCAGCTCGCCGTACCACGCGGAGCTCCTGTGCCTCGGCGCAGACACGCTCACGACGTACTTGCCAACGGAAAGGCAGAGCTCCGCGCCAGTGTGCCCGTCGCCTGGGAACGGCCCCTCAGCAGAGCTGGTACAAAGCCAGGTGGCCGTGTCCCACATCTTGACTTGGCGCTGCTCGAGGTGCCGCGAGGACGTCATGCTGGAATCGGCGGTCCAGTCGGGCTGCGTGCCATAGCCCATCGACACCAGAGAGTCGCCGTGCATGAAGAGGCGGTCAACGGACCAGTTTGGGTCTCGCACAAGCACGTTGGCGCCCCCGCCGTCTTCGTGCCGGTACACGCTGCCGTGCGCGTCCAGCGAGAAGGCGCCACCGTGCTCGTAGTCCAGCACGTAGAGGCAGCCGGTCGCGTAACCGGCGATCTTCTCGTCCTCATTGTTGCAGAAGTTGCATCCTCCCGACACTCCGATGATGATCTTGTCGCCGTGCGAGGCAAGGGCCGACACTCGCCCGCCACCGGAGGCAAATTCGCGCTCAAGCTGCAGCGTGGACGAGTTGTAGATTTTGATGCTGGACCGGCGCTCTGCCGAGCGCCCACCGTGGTCGCCCACCACGATCTTCGATGCGGAGACTGTCATCAGGAATGCCGGCTTGGGCACGTAGCGACTGAAGGAGTCAGCGTTGAGGTCGGGGACGGCCCCGGCCGGTCCGTTGCGCACACACTGCGTTGGGAACTCAAAGGCGTGCTGCGCGTAGAGACGCATCGGTGCAGGCGGGGCGCCGCCAGCCTCGGTTCGACGAAACAGCTCCTCGCACACGCGGCGTGAGAAGGCGTTTGCAATCTCTGGGATTGGCGGCTTCTCCACGAGCGCCTTGAGCTCGTCGCGGGTAAAGCGGGACAGCCGCACGCAGATCTCGCTGTTGAGAATGCTCACGAACGCGTCGCGCCTCGCTCCGAAGTCGTGCTTTGCCCAGCGGATGAGCCCCTCGAGCACAGTCGTCTCCCGGCAAACAGCGAGGTCATCCGATCGCAGCCAGCGCTCCACGTCGTCCTCGGACTTTGCGAGCCACTCGTCGCCATTCAGGACGGCCTCGCCAAAGGTAGCCGCGCTCAGGCGGGCACGCTTCGCGGCTGGTGGCGCGTCGGCCATGGTGACCCAGGCTAGCAATCTGCTAGGCAAGCAATCTTCTGCACTCAACCTCTCACAGACCACTCATGGGACGTATTTTCTTCTCAATAACAAGGCTGTGATCAGCACAGGGAAGATCGAGCCCGCACGTTCAAACTCCGTTTTTTGGCGAGCCAATACCTGGGACTTGTGGGGGGGGGCACCGACCAAGGCCTGCTCGCGTTCATCTATCTACCTCATCCGCACCAACCGCCGATTTTTGCCACTCGCACGACGCACCGGGGCCGGGCATCTGTTTTCAAAAATCTCTCTCTCGCAACCAGTTTGTTGTTGGCATCTGTGGATTGGGTCCGCCACTTCTGGGGTGGCAAGCAAAAGCCGTGGAAACAAGGCCTTCCCGATGCTGCTGCTGCTGCTGTTACCTCCGGTCCACACGGGTACTCCCGTGCTACACGGCATCTCCACGCTACGGCTAGGCGAGTCACACATGCACATGTGCATGTGCATGTGCATGTGCATGTGCATGTGCATGTGCATGTGCATGTAACATGTGTCGTGATTGGGATCAAAGCGCTGACTGAGAGAGCCTTCGATGGTCCACTGCCCTTTTGCTTTTCATTTCCGTGGGCTCCGCATCACAGCGCCCACAAACCGTGTGCGCCCGTTTCTTACGGGAGCGGGCGGGGCCCGGCGCGGCCGGCTTCGCCGGTTCGCGACACGTTTGCGATCTCCTGGACTTGATCCCGGGATACGCTAGCTACATGGGAGGGCTTCGTGAAAGATGGATTGAAAAACATTCGAACAAAGAAGAGGCGACGGGAGGAACCGGCAGAGGATGCAGTGACGTGACACACACACACACACACACACACACACACACACACACACACACACACACACACACACACACACACACACACACACACACCGCTCACCCACGCGCACCGGGCCTTGCACTTTAAATGCCGTGGGGCTCCTGTCGTTAGACGTGGAGACGCGAGGGTTGCCCCCCCCTGCCCCACCACCTCGTGTGTGTGGAGAAGTTTACCTTACCTTACCTTACCTATCCCGGGATAGCCCCGCCTGTTGGGATTTTTATCGATTTTTCGATACTTAGAAACATCCAAAGAATCCGGAAAGACACAGTACACACGCACACACACGACGTCGTTGGCAAAGGAAAGGTAGTTTACACACTCAGAGAGGACGCTCACGTCCGGCTCTTGACGCGCGTGCCACACGCCGCGACCGCCGATTGGACATTTCCCATCTCTGCGACGGCGATCGCGATGCACGCCTCGTTTGTGTTATCCCGACGGCTCTGTGGCACCCTGCACGGACCCTTCCCGCTTGGCTCCCTCTCTGCTGACAGCCCTCTGGTTCTGATCCGAGATCAGCGCGTTCCACATCACCGCGCAGAGGCTGGCCCAGGCCATCCTGTGCCGCACGGGGATCTTGCCCGAGAAGGTGACGGAATGACAACAGCACCAAAACGGGAAGCAGATCGCGTAGGTGGGCCAAAAGGCGTCGCGCGTCCGTGCTGCGGCCGCCTCCGCCGTCCCACCCTCGAGGTAGCTCTGCGAGAGGAAGAAGGCGATCAACGAAGGCGGCGCGAGGAGGAGCTGGTCGGCTAGCACCCTCGCCACGACGCCGGGACCGTACCGAAGACCGGCGAAGCGGGCGTCGAAGAAGCGCCAGCAGGCGTCGACCACTGGCGCGTGCACCAGTCGGTAGGACATGAGCCGAGCGGTGCGGCCGGTGTCCACGTCCGATGCCGCCGACAGGTGTCCCTCGCGCCACTGCATGAGCACGTCGCCGCATGCGCCAATGCCGGCGGCAGTGACGGCGGTGCGAGCGTGTTGCATGTACATGGCTACGCGGTCGTCGAGAAGGAGCCTGTCGTACGCGTGGCCGAGGGTCAAACTGGGCTTCTTGCCTCCTCGGGAACGGTCGGACAGCACGCGGGCAGGATTTCTTTTTCGCCAAACCCGGAAGTACACCAGAGAGACCAAACAAAAGAATTCCGAAGTTCATTCGACTCATCGGCGCCGTCGATGGGCCTACCCGACGGCCCGCTCCTCGACGCCGTTCGCGCGGCCGCCGCGCGCGCCCACGCCGCGCAAAACGATGTCTCGCGCCTGCAGGAGGTCGCCGACGGCAAACTGGCACGGCTGCAGGCGACGCACGATGCGGAGCGGGCGCTGCGCCGGCGGGCAGAGGCTGAGGTGGCGGTCCTCGGCCGCTGCTTGCGCGACGCAGAGGCGTTTCACGCGCTGCGCGAGGTGCAGGCGGACGTGCGCGCCGCCAAGCAGGCGCAGCAAGCGCAGGCGCTGCGTGCCGTGCTGGAGCACCAGTCGAGGGTTGCCAAGGAGCAGCGGCAAGAGCAGGCCCACGCCAGCCGCTTCTGGCCGACGCCGCCCGCCGACGGCCCTCTCACACGCTCGCCGCTCGCTCGTCGCAGGCCGGGGCGCACGCGCGCGTCGCGAAGCTCGAGTTTGAGCGCGAGCAGCTGCTGCTGCGGCTGGCTCGGCTGGAGGAGCAGCGCTCGGCCCTCCGCTCGCAGCAGCAGCAGCAGCAGCAGTTGCTGCAGCTGCAGCGGGAGCAGCTGCAGCGGGAGCAGCTGCAGCGGGAGCAGTTGCAGCAGCAGGCGGTTCGGCCCAGGCTCGAGCACGAGCACGTGCCGCGTGCGCCTGCCGAGGCAGTCGCCAAGGAGGAGCGCCTGGAGGCGGATGGCTGCGACGGGACCGCCTCGGCGGTGGCAAATGTGGCTGAGCTGAAGGTGGCTGAGCTTGAGGCGGCGCTCGCCCTCGCCCGAGGCGAGGCCGCCCTCCTCGCGCAGCGGTGCGGCGCGCAGCAAGCGTTGCCCTCCGGGTCCGCGGCATCTACCGGCGAGGCTTCCGAGGCCGAGCCGGCCGAGGCGGCTGAGGCGGCCCCAGCTCCGCGGTGCCGCGCTCTCGGCAGCCGCCCCGGCACTGCGCAGCAGGCGACGCGGCGGCCTTCCGCCCACAGCAAGGCCCACAGCAAGGGTGCCGTGTCTGGTGCCGTGCCTGCCCCGCCCGCTCCCCGCGGCGAGGGGAGGCGGAGCAGCGGCGAGGGGAGGAGGAGCAGCCAGCCCGACCCGCGGCTGCCTTCTGGGAGGCGCCCCTCCGGGCGGCGTAGCGGCAGTAGCGCGGCTCCTGCGCTGGAGGCGTCGGGCCCCGGGGGCGCCCCGCCCACCGCCCTGACCCCCGCGCTGACGGAGGGCGGCAGCTGCGACTCTGCGCGCAGCGAGGTGTCGCTGGAGGTGAAGGGGGAGGTGCAGGGGCTGCGCGAGCAGCTGGAGCGGGTGATGGCGCGCTTTGCGTCGCAGCCCGCCGAGAGGGAATCTGGCCGGGCGGACGGGGCTGACGGGACGGGCGGCGGCGCGATGGGCGAGGCCTTCAGCTGCGTCGAGGGCGAGATTGAGCAGCTCGAGCTCGCGCTTCAGCTCGCGACAAAGTACGCGAGCCTCACGCCGGTCCTGCAGGCGCAGTCAGCGCGCCTCTCCTCCTCCCGCCTCTCCTCGAGCAGCTCCACGCCGCGGGGCCGCGCCACGCCAGGCAGCTCCGCCTCCGAGGGCAGCCTCGCCGGCACAAGCCTCGCCAGCCGCTCGTCTGCAGTCCCACCCATGGCGATGCGCTGACAGGCCACAGTCCATATGGCGAGGACACTCTCAGCCGTTCGTGTGGCGCTCTGCGTGCGGTGAGGATTTGACGTGATCCTGGTCTAGATCCTGGTCCCAGGACGGCTCGCTCTGAAGGTGCCAAGACGGACGAGCAGCGGCCAGCTCGCGTCTCGGCGATAGCTCCGATAGCCGACACATCCTACACACAGCTCCACGCACGTGTGAGAGGAGAGAAATAACACATTACATAACTACATACAACGAGAAAAAAAGCAGGAACATACACGACAGTCTCATGCATACGCCCCTGGCCCTGACGCCTGACCGGGGCTCTCCGCTCGCGTGGCCGTGGGGCGTGCGTCGCGCGGGTCGCGGGAGCTCCCTCAGGGTTGTTGTGCGAGTATATGGGACACGATGTCTCAAATATGAGGGGTTTTGACTCCTACCGGCTCCTGACGCTATCTCTGGCAGCTCTAATGACCAGGATCAGTAGTGTTGTGATAGAGGGTGCCCATACTAGCGCAGGAGCTCGCCACACTCGCCCGGACCGTCCCCTTCGGGGGCCGGTTCCGCAGCCCGCGAGAGCCGACAGCGGGGCCGTGCCGCGGGTGCCTACTGCCGAGTGCCACAAACACTGCGCCGTCCCGCCATCACCTACAGGCTGTCTTGTGTGATGGTTGGGATGTCCAAACGCCACCATCTTGGCTCTTGCGACCTCAAACCCGCGAACTGTATGGGTGGTCCTGACGTCGACAGACGCCCGAGGACCACGGTGAAGCTGAGCCGGAACGCGTCGACAAGTCTCGTCTGAGCCCGTGGCGGTCGCCGGCTGAGTCGCTGTGCACGGGCCGGTACCTCAGGCGTCACCTCCGCAGCCTCAGTTCTCAAACTCCACCACCTCCGCCAGGACGCCGTCGGTGGCACGTTCGGCGGCGAGTTTGTGGCAGCCCCACAGCGAGCGCGGCGTCGAGCCTATTCGGTCTGGTCGGTTCGCGGCACTCCCTGGGTGCCAGGGAGTGCCGCCGACACGCGAGCGGTGCTTCCTGGCAGCGCGCGCAGGCTGTGGGGCTGCCACAAACTCGAGCCACGCTTTTTTGGGACATTTTCGACGCTTTTGTCCCTATCATTGAAAGTAGCAACCGGGTCGCGCTACACGCTCTCCGAATGGGATTTTCTGCCCTGCCCCTGTCGCAGCCCCGGCTGCCTCCCGGAGGCCCGCCCGGCCATGCAATCCGCCGCCGGACCGCCCGGCGGGTCCAACCCGAAGCGGGCGACCGGCCGTTCGCACCGCTCGGCCGACGGGGCGAGCCCGGCGGCCCTCGATCGCTCGCCCCGGAAGTGGCCCGACCGGCCCACGCGCACGGCCTGGCCTCTACCGCCACTTTCGGCGGCGCAATTTGCGCCTTCATCGCTCTCTGGATCGTCCTGGCACCCATCGGACTCCTCCCGACGGTCGGCGGCGCCCACTCCGTGCACTTTGAGTCAGACTCGCTCTTCGGCAGGCACGCTCTTCGGCGAAAAGTCGCCGCCGGCTGTCCACGCCGAGCCAGCCAGTTGCCGGCTCGCACGGCAGCCTCTTCCTCTCGACCAGCCTCAACTTCGACACGGTCATCATTTTGTCGCTGCGTGCTCGTGGCGAGCCGGGCGGCGGTCAAAGTTTGCCCAGACGAGCGCCAGGCGATAGTCCCGTCTCTGTTCGCCCTGTGCATGTCAGGCCAGGCTGCAGCGGGGCACGACCATCGTGCTGCCCTGTTGCAGCCTGACGTTTCCCACTGTGCACAGCCGCCAGAGCACCACCACCGCCCGGCATCGTGTCACGGCGAGCTCCTTCTGCACCCGTTCGCGAGGCTCTTGCGCTGGCACACTTCGGCCTTCCGCTGCTCGCGTTCGGCGAGCTCTTCTCCGCACTCCTGCCACGGTGCCGTCGCCACACACCTTCTGGCCGGCCTGAGCCACGCGGACTCGACCTCTCTCTCTCTCTCTGGTGCACGCCACGGGCCGCGGAGGCAGCGTTGCTGGCACAGTCGAGCTGGAGTATCCGCTTCTTGATGCTTCTGCGGTCAAGCTTGACCTTATGTGACATGATATGCCACAAGAATGCATGCTCTCACCCCTCAAAGTGTCGAATTTTTGTTTAGTACTGGTGACCCGACACCGGTGGCCCGATAGTACCGTGCCGATAGTACCGTGTGTGCCTTTCTTCAAACGAACGCACTTTTCGAGGTTCGACAATCGCTAAGATGCTTATGGGGCACCGCTGCGACTCCCTTGGAGATGCCTGAGGCCACCCCAACCAGTCCCCAGGCGAAGCCTTACGTGGACGAATTCAAACCCTTTTCCTGGCTCACAAGCTAAAGATGTTCACGGGCCCCCACACGGAGCTCGGAGGTCTCCGCGTACTCTTTAGCTGTACTAGCACGCCACGGGCCGCGACGGCTGCTGGCAGCCGGCCGGCGTTGCCGGCACAGTCGAGCTGGAGTATCCGCTTCTTGATGCTTCTGCGGTCAAGCTTGACCTTATGTGACATGATATGCCACAATACTGCATGCTCTCACCCCTCAAAGTGAGTGAGGGAGGGCGAGACGATCGAGGGGTCCCGTACCATGCGGAATCGACCCTATCCAGTGCTCAAGTGCTCAAGTCAGCAGTTCACCCTCGGGTACGTACTTTTAGCTTACTGGGAGAAAAGGGATTGTGTTCTCTAGGCCCCTAAAGGCCCTACGCGCGGCGTGATGTTCGTGAGAGCACATAGCCTGAGATATGAGCGTCATCTTGTAGTGAACAGACCGACTTCGCGGTTTGAGCGCCCAGCGCAGACCGACCGACCGCAGGGGGGGTCCGGTCGGCGGCCGCGGAAGACCGCAGACCGGAGGGGGGGTCCGGTCTGTCGGAGCGCAGACCGAGGGGGGGGTCGGTCGGGTGTTGGCTCGACGGAGAGGGTCACACCGCACATGCTCGCCGCAGCTGTGAATAAATTAGAAAATCTCTAAAACTGAGTTGCTCATGAAGCGGCGACCGGCGTCCCCAGCACCCGGATCGATTGCCATTCGCTGTCGCTTGAGCGACTCGGAAGCCGATGAGTGAGCCCGGGTGACGGCGTGTCGATCAAGTCTGGCAAGTCATCGTAGTCATTGGAAGGGACGATGCGCGCGTACTGTGGAGAATTGGAGCGCTGCCAGAGCTTGTACAAAGCGACGGCAAGCAGGATCAGGCCTCCCTGCGACTGCGTGGATGCTCCACATACATATGTGTGTGGAGTCGGGCTCGCTCGGGCCTCGGCGAAGAAGTCTCCTCGCTTGGCTGCCGCGTAACTAGTTTTCATAGTGAAAAGTTAAACCGGCGATTTCGAAGCGCCCGTGGCGGTTCGCGAGAGAAGGAGGGAGAGCGTTTGATTGAGGGGCTCACGGCAAGGACACCGACCGAGGGGGGGTCGGTCGTCACACCTCCCGCCTCCGAGAGAGCGACCGACCGGAGGGGGGGTCCGGTCCACCTCGGGGGCAGACCACCGACCGGCGGGGGGGTCCCCACGAAGTAGGGGGGGTGGGTACAAAATGACGCTCAGATGAATAAAAGCCACGGGCCGGCAACCTCTGCCGGGAACCTCTGAGAGCGACCCCTTCTACAGTGCCTCGCCTCCGGGCCCTGCCTCGACCCTCGACCAGGGATGTGTCGTCCTCGCGCGCCCCTGCTCGACGAGCCCCAGTTACAGACGCGCCACCCCAGCCGCTTCTACTGCTTCGGCCGCTCCATCAACCGCAACGTGGCTTGGACATGGGCAGCGGTCCTTGCACAGGGCCTGGCCGACTCCATCTGGGCCGGCACGGTGCTTGTCAAGTTCCTGAACGAACTGCTGGGCAACAACGCCTACGTCGGCTACATCGAAGCGGCCTCGGGCGCCGCCAATCTCATCGTCGCGCTGCCGGTTGGGGCATGCGCTGACCGTCTCGGCAAGGGCCGCGTCGCACGGTGGGGTGGTGCACTCATTCCCTTCGGAGTCGCGCTCACTGCGTACGCCGCCTCGTACGGCACCTCTCACCCGCCGGCCGACAGCGGCGGTCGGCTCTCTTTGCTCCTGCTCTTCGTCGCTGTGCAGTGCTTGTGGGGAGTCGTGAGTGCGGTCGGAAACGGGCCGGCGCAGGCGCTGTATGCTGACTCGGTGGCGACGGGAGAGCGGTCGCACGCGTACACAGCGCTCTTTGTCATCTACCTGCTCGCGTCGGTGGTTGGCCCCGCCCTCACCATCGTCCTCTTCGAGTCGCACGGGGAGGCGACCTCGTACTTTCCCCTCCTCGGAACCTCCTCGGAACCTTCCAAGAACCTTCCCAGAACCTGCTCTGCAGGCGGGCCGCACCTGGTCCCTCACGCCGCTGCGCAACGTCATCTTCGCCGGCCTCGGCTTCGAGCTCGTCGCGATGGGAGGTGCCAAATGCTCATCCGAACCCCTCCTCCCCCCGACCCCCACCCCAACCCCAACCCCAACCTCCCGCCCCCAGGCTACCTCATGCTGCGCGACAAGCACGCCGTCGGGGACGAGGAACCCCCGACCGACGGCACGAGGCCGGCCTCTGACGCCGAGGCGGGAGGGGGCGGTGGCAGCGGCGGCGGCAGCGGTGAGGGCGGCGGCGGCGGCGGCGGCGAGGGCGAGGGCGGCGGCGAGGGCGGCGGCGAGTGCGAGGGCGGCGACAAGCCTGCGGCCGAGGGCGAGCTCTCTCCGCACGTGTGGGCAGTCCCGTACGTGCTCTTCGCCTCGTCAGTCTGCTTCGCCCTTGGCTCGGGGATGACGGCGCGGAGCCCTCTTGCGCCTCTCCCCGGCCCGAGCCGCGCGCGGCGTCTGCTTCACGTTGGTTGGGCGCGTGAACAGGTCAAGTTCTTCCCTCTCTTCTTCGTCAACGACTGCGGCCTCGCGCCCGCCCAGGTGTGGAGTAGCTGCTCCCCTCCTGCCTAGTCCGTGATTGCCCGCCCAGGCAGCTGCATCCAACACACTAGACCTCCTCGCCCCGGCCGCAAACACGCGCAGGTGCAGCTCATCTACGTGGTTGTCCCGCTCGTGATGGCCGCCATGTCCGGGCTCGGCACGAGAGCGGCGCGCTGCTTCGGCCGCGCGCAGGCGATGCGAGGCCTCCAGTCGGCGGGCATCCCTGCAGCTTTCCCTCTGAAGCCTCGCGGAGCCTCCCGGCAGGTGATGTGCGGCTTCAAGACGGCGGGCATCGCCCTGCTCGTCTGCATGGCGCTGCTCGACTCGTGGGTCAAGCGCTCCGCCGTCGGCAGCAGCGAGCACACCTTCCGCGTCGCCGTCGTCGCGGCGCTCTACGTGGTTCGGACCGGGCTGATGAACTGCACGTACCCGCTCGAAGAGTCGCTGCTGATGGACCACGTGCCGAAGAGCGCTCGCGCGCGCTGGAAGTCGCTCGACTCGATCTCCGTCTTTGGCTGGTGCGGCTCAGCGGCTCTCGGCGGCTACCTCGCCGACCGGTACTCGTACTCGACCACCTTCCTCGTCACCGCCGCCATCCAGCTCGCAGGGACCGCGCTGCAGATCCCGCTCATTTTCATCACGCGCAAAGCCGAGTCGCCCGCGCCGCGCGCCGCGGAGGGAGGCGGCACGACGGCGCCGCTGCACGCAGCCCCGGCTGGGCCCGAGGCTGCGGGAGGCGGCGGCGCGGGCAGCGCCGGCCAATGAGGCCCCACTCAACTCACGAGAGCGCATGGGCGCCTCGCGGTGGGGATACATTCAGATGGTACACTGTCTCAGAGGCGGATGATGAGGTGCGCTCGAGAGGGTAGCGGTAGGTCTCGCGGTGTATCGTCCTCGAGCTTATTAGGTAGCGTTGGCTGAAATACACTAACCCAGCATCGCGAGATTTATTTTAAATAGTTATTCGATACATCCGCTGTTGCACAATTCTTCTCTCGACTCTCCCAGCCTCGCGGGGTCGCTCCCTCGCTGTCGCGCTTCGCGTTACGCGCGCGGCGCCGGCGGCGACAGGGGACAGAATTGGGGGTGGGTGGCGCCGGCGGTAACCTCGTCCTCGAGACTCGATGGATCGCGCGACTTGGCCCCAACAGAAGGCAGGTCTGCACATCACGCCCTCACTGCCGCACGTACCTCCCCTGGACCGAACCGGGCGGCGCCGAGTGCACCTGGTGATACCAGTAGATGTCCGCAGGCTTGCGTGGCCGTGGCGGCGAGACCGCACGCGAAACTGCGCGGGGTGCGCGGCGGGGGTCAGAGTGGGAACCAGATGCGCTGCTCCCCACAGCTGCCACTCACCCGACGCTGGCACCGTCAGAGCGAGCGGCACCACCAGCGGCCGCGCCGAGGGCGGAGCGTCCGTCTGGCAGGCGCCGTCCTCGAGGAGCGGGTCGTGCTGCGTGCTATCGTCGACTCCACCCGCCTGCTCCAAGCAAGACCGCAAGCTGAACAGATGTGTGCAATCGAGCCATCCAACTGCCATAACTTGCGAATGCACCTGCACCGCCCGCTCACGCCCGCCCGCTTGTACGCCGCGGTCCGCCACGCTCGGTTTGGGTGGCGGTTGCGGTGGCTTCTCCGCCGCAAGCGCTCGCCGCAGCTCGTCCAGCATGCGCTGCACCCCGCTCAGCATAGTCTCGCACGTCGTTTCGGCCGCCTCTCGCTGCCCGGCACTGAGGCGCCTCTCGGATTCCTCCTGCGAGAGGACGAGCGCCGCCCGGCAGCTCTTCACCTAGAGCATAGGAGGGTGGATCAAGGCTTGCAAGACTCGTGACGCATGCCCGGGACCGCTCGGCGCCTCTCCGCTCAGCCCGTCGACCCGCGATCCGATTCCGTCCACCCGATCGCCCAGTTCGCGAATTGCACGGCGGAGGGCATCGTTGTTGCCAGCCGCCACCTCTGCCGCTGCAGCCATGGCGTTTGCCACCGCTCGCGTGAGGGCCTCACTATCGGGCTGCGGGTAGGGCGGCATCACGATTGTCGTTGGCTGCGGTGGTGGCGGAGGAGGCGGAGGAGGTGGAAGCTCCTCGATCCTCAGAGGTGCGCCGTCGAGCTCAGCCACCAGCTCCGAGAGTGGCAGCAAAAACTCGAGCTCGGCACCGCGTCGGGCATTTCATCTGTGGTGCGGAGAGGGTTGTTGGCATCTTGTGAGAGGGAAGCACCACTGTGGCCGCTCTGCGTTGGTGGGCGGGGGCACCCATCTCTCGCACGCCAAGGAGCCACTCGGCAGCAGTGAGGTTGCCTGCGGAGTTCATCTTGTTAAGGTAGTTGAAGGTTGCCTGCGCGTGAGCTGTGAGTGTTAAAAAGGGGGAGCGCTGTGTAGTGGACTGCGCGATGGCTCACGTTGAAATCGGAGAACTTGTCTTTCGGCGCGAATGCCCCGATCTGCTTCTTGATGGCAGCAAGCGTGGCCGTGCCGGTCGAGCCAGTGATAGCATCGAAGGCCCGCTTCGCAAGCTCGTCCCGCTGCTGCCGCTTGAACGCCGCCTCCTCCTTGCGCCGCGCATCGGTCATGGGCTCGTCATCATCGCCCATCCCAGACGCCCCAGCCGCTGCTGCTCCGGCGGCTGTTGTGGCGGCCCCGGCCGCCAGTCCCGACCCTCCCATCCCGCTCGTCCCACCCGCCCCGCTCACCCCGTCCACCCCGCTCGTCCCGCCTGCCTGTGCCTGTGCTGCTCCGGCGGCTGTTGTGGCGGCCCCGGCCGCCAGTCCCGACCCTCCCAGCCCGCTCGTCCCACCCGCCCCGCTCACCCCGTCCACCCCGCTCGTCCCGCCTGCCTGTGCCTGTGCCTGTGTCTTTTCGTGCCTTCGGGCTTGCCGCGCTCGCTCCAACTTTGTGCCAGGGTCCGATCCTAGATCGCTTTCGGTGCACACGCCTGGAGTCTCTCCACTCGTCCCTGACGCCTCATCCGCAGCCATGTGCGTCGCGATCCAGGTTGCTAGAGTTGAGGAGCCTTGGCCGTACCCTCCGGGCAGCTCTCGGAGATCCTTTAGCTGCTTTTCTGGCGGCGGGCCCCAATGGGCGGGGAATCGCGAATCCGCTGTGTCCGTTACTGGTTTGCTGCAGCAGCACCCACCCATGATGACCGAACACGAGGATGGCTTGCCTGCCGAGGAGCGGTAGGGAGTGCAGGAGACGCACCAGAACCAGTGCCAGTCACCTTAGGCTTTGCACCCAGGCACCAGGCACAGAGCGTCCAAAGCTCAAACTTGCGCGCGAGAACATATTCTTATTACGTCAGTAAAATCGTCTTCGAACAACGGTCAACGCGTCGTTTTGGGCAACTAGGATTCCTAAATGGCACAACACACGTTGTTGACAGGATTTGACAGAAAATGAACTTCGGAAAACTACCCACCGCTGCCGCCATTGTGATCCTCCTCACGCGAGTGTGCGCGGGGGGCTGCTTTCGTGTGGTGTGGTTCGCCTTCGTCTCCGGCACTGCCACTCAGCTGGAGGTCGAGGAGGGCGGTGATGTGCGCGTGCGCGAGCACGCCTGCCGCCCGCCTCGCCGCGCTGCCGGTCGATGTGGGTGCCGGCGTCACAAACACGCGCGTGGCGCCCTCGCCGCCGCGCGCCGCCTGCACACGAACCATCGCTAGCGCGCCGTCGTCTAGCCGCGCCTGCCACGCGTCCACCGCTCGCACCGCGTCTGGGAAGAGGAGAGGCGCGCACACGCTCCGGTGTAGGGTCGGCCTCCTCCGGAACCACGCCTCGCCGTCCTCGCCGTCCTTCAGCTCCGCCGCCAGGTCCGCCTCACGGAAGGCGACCGCCGACCAACGCAGCGGCCGGCCAGCCGACGCAGCCTCCGACGCTCTGCTGCCGACGGCCTCGGACGCTGTGCGAGCGAGGTCCAGCCGCTGTGTGGGCAAGACGGCCGCGTGTACGCCTGCCGAGGCGAGGAGCGCTGCCGCCGCCGCCTTCTCGGCCGCCTTCTTGCTGCCTCCCTCCGCAGTGAGGCGCCTCTCGCCCAGGCTGGCCGCCGCCCGGAAGAGCGGCGAGTGGGACGCGCCCCCGACCTGCTCGGCCGGGCCCACGCTGCCGCCGAGCTCGAGCAGCCTCCCCTTTGGGTTCGCCTCCCTCCTCGCGCGTGCCTCGCCGCCTTCGCCCTCGCTGGCGTCGGCGTCGGTGTCGGTGGCGGTGGCGAGGAGGTAGCGAGCGAGCTCCTCGATGGCATCGGCGCCGCCCGAGTGGTGCACCCGCTCCACGCAAGCCTCGAGCAGCGTACCGCAGTCGTGCACCTGCGCCGCTCGCTCCTCGGCTGGCGGCAGCAGCGTGAGCAGCGTCAGTGGCAGCAGCTGGTCTAGGTGCGCCGCCATGTGCTCGTTGCTCACGGCGGCGCAGAAGCGCCGCGTGAGCTCGTCCTGCCCACCAACGCACTGCGCCTGCAGCTCTCGCGCGACTGCCGCACCGAGGACTTTGTCGCCGTGCCACGCGGCAGTGGTCACGTGGCGCTCACCTCCAAACCCCATCGGCAGCACGAGCCACCCATTCACTTCGGAGACGGCGCTGTGCCAGCGGGCAAGGCCTGGCGAGGTACTTCCAGCCTGCTGTGGGAACAGCTGACGCAGTCTCGGGTTGACTCGGCCAGATAAAAAACCCCGAGAGGCGTGGGAGTACCTGGCCCGGGCAGGCACAGAACGCAAAGCATTCGTCTTCGCGACGCCACCTCTTTTGGTATCCTGCTGCATGAATGGTTGGGCAGGTGTGAACAACACCTCCTGTCCACGGCGCCGAGGCGCCTGTTGATGGGTCCAGGTGATAGCCCTGGGTGGGCAATCCATACGCCTAGTTGGACCTCAGATCGCCCGACCGCGTCCCGGTGCTCTGCCGTCGGATTTGTGACGCCGCCGCACCGCGCCGCGGCCGGGGGGGGGCCCTTCGGAGGCCGAGGATGGCCGTGGCGGACCGGGACGAGCTCTGGGAGGTAAAGTGTCAGTGTATATATTGTAGAGACCAACCATGTTCACAATATCTCTCAATCTAGCTAAGCCAGGGGAGGCGATGCCGGGGCCGTACAGCAGCTTGATGGTCGGCTTCGCGTGCGTCCCGGAGCGGTCCCGGACGGGCGGTCCGTGGGAGGAAAACGAGGATCAGCGCCGACGGCGCTCTGATTCGACTTTTAACTTCAAACAAACGGCGCGTGCCACTGTCAGGAGATCCGTCCTCACAACCTGCCCAACCATTCCTCCACTCCAGCAGAGTAACACAAAAGAGGATTTAGCGCGGGGTTGGAGGTAATGACTGCACTCCAAGTGTTCCAAGTTGGTATTCAATTGGAAGGTCTACGCGTACGCTACGCGTACCTACGCTCTCGGTGACTCAAACAAAAACAAATACGTTTTTGGTATTGTGGGTGCGCTTCTTAGCTCTCCCCGGGCCCTGGATGTGAGGCTGCCGACTGCACTCCAAGTGCTCCAAGTTGGTTTTCAGAGGTTTGACTCTCGTGTGAGTGTGAGTGAGTATCCTTGATACGAAACCACGACGACACTTACACCAGTCGACTCGCATCGGTTGCCTCCATGAACGGCGGAGCTATTATCAATCTATTATCCCGCGTCCCACACACACCCACACCCACTGGCTCCAACGTGGGACACGCCCATTACAGGGGACCCTACCTAGGTCACGCATGGCATCAGAAGGAAAAAGAAAAGAAAAAAGCACACACGTACATTTGACTCTCGTCTCTGCCGGGGACAAAAAGAGAAACAAAAAGCCGCAAGCAAGAAAACGGAACCCCCGATCCCCCTTCTGCCCCCCCCCCCCCCCCATCAATTCGCCTCCGCGGTGACCGCCGTGTAAACACCACCGAGAAACCAAACCGCCTCCAACGCATGCTTGTTTCAAACATTGATCCTATTCCTCCAAGTACCGAGTCATACCCTTCGAATGTGACTTCGTCGGCAGACCCGTAGCATCTGCACAACTTTTGCAAGCCAAACCATTCCGCCACGAAAAGATTGTCGCCGAGGCACGCTTCCTTGCATTCGGAAAAGGAAGCGAGTGACCCGTGTTTCGCGGCAACTACACCCGATAAAACGCGCACACCTTGGGCCATGTTCGCATCGGCATCAAACTCAACCTCTGGGCCCCAAGAGAAGCTGCCAGTCGCCGTGCTGGTTCCTTCCAGCATAATCGTCTTGGAGTCACCGTCGTTTCGATATGCATACTGGATGTTCCCGTCGCTGGCATCATACCAGCGGCACTTGTCCTTGTTCGAGCGATACCAGCAGCACCCACCGGCGCCGGTGTCCCATGCCTGGCATTTCGCAAGACACTGGGCCTTTGTTTGGTCGCCCTTGGATGCGGTGGCTGCAGCGTTGTTCCACGCTGGATAACATTCGCGCTTCGTCGTCCAGTCGGAAAACAAAGCATCTGGATACGAGCGCGTTGTCGGGCACGAGCTGCTGAGGCTGCGCCGCGCGAGGCGCCGGCGCTCGTGGGTGTCGAGTCGGCGGCGGCGGCTGTCGGCAGTGCCGTTGAAAGCTGTGCTGCCGTCACCCTCCCCGGTTGAGTTGGCAATCACCTCCGCCGCGTCCTCCTCGTCGATCGCCATGTCCACCGCCTCCTCCTCAAATGCCTGCAGGTCCGTGTTGTCGACCGTCACCGACGAGCATGTGGCGTCTGCCGCGCAGAGGGTGTACTCAGCCCCGTCGGGCGTGAGGAGGCGGGCGTCGCTGGTGCCCTCGAGCTCCACCTTAAACCCCAGCGCATCCAGGAGCTCAACCGTGCTGCCCCGCTTGACCTGAGACACGATGCGGAGGTTGCGCCGCACCCTCTCGCCCCCGTCCATGTAGGAGACGGAGAGCTTGTTGACGCGCCAGCTCCATTTCCATCGCCGCCAAAGCGTAGAGTGGGATCGTCGCCGTCGCCGCGCCCACGTTCAGCACGGAGCCGTCACGGTCGGTGAGCACCGCCTTGTCAGCGTGTGTTTCCTTTACGAGCTCGGACGCGGCCCAGCTGACCGCAAACATGGAGAGGGTTAGCAGCACGATGACGCCCGCCGCACATAGCAGCCACCTCCGGAGCCGATCGCGCTGCTCCTTGAGGTCGCGCTTCTCCTTCTCCGACCTGTCGATGTCCACCACCATATCCACCACCTCTCCGGAATCGCACTGTACGTACTTTTAGCTTACTGGGAGAAAAGAGAGAGGGGGTTGTGTTCTCTAGGCCCCTAGGGGCCCTACGCGCGGCGTGAGAGCTCGGAAGCGAGCTTAGCACGGCGATCGAGGATGGCACGGTTCACCCCCTTCACCGAAGCGATGGAGATGCGTTCCGCGTGGTGTGACACAAATGAGAGGCGGGAGTGGGGAGGGTACGCGGTGCGGTCAACGCCCGAGCGTTGAGCCTTGCGCGCAAGGCGGTTGATCTTTGCAACTGCAGGCGGCGAGAAGCCGCCGCCGAATGTCTCGTGGAGAAGCAGGTTGAACTTGTTTCGTTTGCCGAAGATCCCGTCATGGTAGTGGCCACGCTGCGACTTGACGTAGCCTTGGCCGGTGGTGTGGTCGAACGCACGTTGACCACGGAACCCGCGTTGCTTGCAGCCCATGTTTGCAAGGCGGGCGCGCTCTTCGGTGTTGCCGAAGGCGAACTTGTCTCCAACGGAGCCGGGGTTGCCTCCGGTGTCGGCGCGGCCGACCCCAACGGGCAAGCCACCCCGGAGGGGAGTCCAAAGTTTGACCTCACTGATCTCGTCTTTGCCCCCGGGAGCCTCGCCCGGCTCAGCCAGGTCGGTTTTGTAGCCCTCGTTGAACTGTTTGGTGAGCTCAGGTTTTTCGGCATCTCCCATAACGGGCCGGGGTGCGGGTGTTGGTGGTTCCAGGCGTGGCGTAGATGGTGGCGCTGAAGATGTGCCACGGGCCTGGAAAAGCGCCGCCCTGCGCGGGCATGTACTCGGGGCGTGCGAGGGCGCCTGCCTGCGTAGGCGAGGCTGCCGTCGCGACGGAATCCAAGTGGGTATCGGCGCTGTCGAGTTGCAGTCGGGCGAGGGGCTGGGCGACTGCGCGGGTGGTGGCGGCGCTCGACGTGAGCGCGGCGGTGGCGAGGGCGAGGCCCGGGAAGGCGCCTCCGTAGAAGTTGCAGCCGAAGCGCGGCGCACATCCTCCCGGCGAGACCTTCCGCTTCTTGGGGGGGAGTGTGCAGTCGCCGTCGGAGGAGGAGCCGGCAACCGAGGTCGGGCCGTTGTCGGAGCTGCAGCTGGGGCCGGCTGTGCCGTGCGCGGGAGTTGGGCTCGGGTTGGCTGGCGGGGGCGCGATGTCAGCGGAGGGAGGCGCGCTGGGGGGCGTGGCTGCGGCTGCGGTGGCGGCTGCGGTGGCGGTGGCGGTGGCGTCGGCGGTGGCGGTACCGAGGGCACCGGGCGTGAGGAGGGTGGGGTTGGCTGCCGCCGCTTCGGTCGCTGGCACGGGATCGCCGTCGAAGGGGTACCAGTGGTCAAGTGCAATCGGGAAGCCGGCAGGGAGCGGCACGTGTAGGTTGATGTGTTGAAGCGCTGCCGGGACGCCCCCATTGTCTTCACCGTACTTTTTGTGGATCGCTCCGCTGCCGCCGATTGCCCCATGTGCAGCGCAGAGATCCCAGCAGCTGAAGATGCCGCGTCCGAGTCGAGGGATATAAAGAGCATAGACGGGCGGCTCCTTCTTCTTCTTCCCGTTGCCGGCGGCCCAGACCCCAGGTAGTAACGTGGCGAGGGTGATGGCTGGTCTGGAGCTGAAGGCGGCGACGCAGAGTTGAGCGGTGTACGGGTTGACGATGATGTGAGATATGTCGTAAAGAATGTCGTAAGAGATGACGGTCTCGGGACGGAACAGATCGAGGGCGTGTTGGCAGGACGATATCTTAGGGCCGTAGGCTTTGATCCAAGTGAAATTTGATGGGACCACCACACCTCTCTCCCGAAAAAAATAAAACTCTAGGGATAGATTGCGACTGGATCCTTCCAGACTTGCACTGTGGCACCGCCAACGCCCCGCTCGCGCATTTCGACCTCCGCACGTTCTACAATGGGCAAGGACAGCAAGGTTGAGGGACCCGCCATCGGCATTGATCTTGGCACCACCTACTCGTGCGTCGGCATCTGGCAGAACGACCGCGTCGAGATCATCGCGAACGACCAGGGCAACCGGACCACGCCCTCGTTCGTCGCCTTCACCGACTCGGAGCGCATGATCGGCGACGCGGCCAAGAACCAGGCGGCGATGAACCCGCGCAACACCGTCTTCGACGCCAAGCGCCTGATCGGCCGCCGCTTTTCCGACTCCGCCACCCAGTCCGACCTCAAGCACTTCCCCTTCAAGGTGATCGCGAAGGACGGCGACCGGCCGTGCATCCAGGTCGACTACAAGGGCGAGATAAAGGACTTCTTTCCGGAGGAGATCTCGTCGATGGTGCTCGTCAAGATGAAGGAGGTGGCCGAGTCCTTCCTCGGCTCCGAAATCAAGAATGCCGTCGTCACCGTCCCCGCCTACTTCAACGACTCGCAGCGCGCCTCCACCAAGGACGCAGGGTCCATCGCGGGCCTCAACGTGCTCCGCATCATCAACGAGCCGACCGCGGCGGCCATCGCGTACGGCCTCGACAAGCAGTCATCGTCGGAGCGCAACGTCCTCATCTTCGACCTCGGCGGCGGCACCTTCGACGTCTCCCTCCTCACCATTGAGGAGGGCATCTTTGAGGTCAAGGCGACCGCGGGCGACACCCACCTGGGCGGCGAGGACTTTGACAACCGCATGGTGAACCACTTCGTCCAGGAGTTCAAGCGCAAGAACAAGAAGGACCTCACCGGCAACCCGCGCTCCATGCGCCGCCTCCGCACCGCCTGCGAGCGCGCCAAGCGCACGCTCTCGTCATCGACGCAGACCTCCATCGAGATCGACTCGCTCTTCGAGGGCATCGACTTCTTCTCGTCCATCACGCGCGCGCGCTTCGAGGAGCTTTGCATGGACCTCTTCCGCTCCACCATGGAGCCCGTCGAAAAGTGCCTCCGCGACTCGAAGATGTCCAAGGGCCAGGTGCACGACGTCGTCCTGGTGGGCGGCTCGACTCGCATCCCCAAGGTCGTCTCGCTCCTCACCGACTTCTTCAACGGCAAGGAGCCGTCCAAGTCGATCAACCCCGACGAGGCGGTCGCGTACGGCGCCGCCGTGCAGGCTGCCATCCTCTCTGGCACTGGCTCGGCAAAGACGGAGGACCTGCTGCTGCTTGACGTGACGCCGCTCTCGCTCGGCCTCGAGACGGCGGGCGAGGTGATGACGGTGCTCATCCCGCGCAACACGACCGTGCCGACGAAGAAGTCGCAGACCTTCTCCACCTACTCGGACAACCAGCCCGCCGTCACCATCCAGGTTTTCGAGGGCGAGCGCTCGCGCACCAAGGACAACAACAAGCTGGGCGAGTTCAACCTGTCGGGCATCCCGCCGATGCCGCGCGGCGTGCCGCAGATCGACGTGACCTTCGACATTGACGCGAACGGCATGCTGAACGTGTCGGCGCTCGAGAAGTCGACCGGCAAGGAGAACAAGATCACCATCACCAACGACAAGTCGCGCCTCTCCAAGGAGGACGTCGAGAAGATGACGGCCGACGCGGAGAAGTACGCAAAGGAGGACGAGGAGTTCAAGGAGAAGGTGGAGGCGAAGAACGGGCTCGAGAACTACTGCTACTCGATGAAGAACACGCTCGAGGACGACAAGGTCAAGGACAAGATCTCGGAGGATGACAAGAAGAAGGGCCTCGACGCCGTCGAGGAGGCGCTCAAGTGGCTCGAGGGCAACCAGCTCGCCGAGAAGGAGGAGTTCTCGCACAAGCAGAAGGAGGTCGAGGGCATCTGCTCGCCCATCATGCAGGCGATGTACTCGCAGGGCGCGGGCGGCGGCATGGGTGGCATGCCCGGCGGCATGCCCGGTGGCATGCCAGGCGGCGCGCCGCCTGGCGCTGGCGGCCCCAACATCGAGGAGGTGGATTAGTTAGAATCAGCAGCAGCTTTGCGCGCAGGCCGGGGCGCTCAAAATTTTGGTAGGCTTGAGGAGAGAGAGGGGTTGAGTGTGCCGACTGTTTAAGCAGCTACGAACTTCGTGAAAAAGTTTGCACACGCGTTAATCGAGTCGAGACGCCCGCGCGCCGCGGGGGGCGCGAATCTGCAATCTCGGAGAAAGCCGTATCGACGTGTGAAGGAAAGGGCGGGGAAAGCGCCGTGCGCTGCTGAAACGTGAAAGCTCTTCTCTGCGTTGTCGTAGAGACTAGAGAGTGGAGTCAGTTACTATACCGACGCGCGTCATCTCGACCGCACGGACATGATCTCACTCGTAAGGGACGTAGCGCACGTACACGCAGTGGCCAATGCCGAGCAGCTCTCGAGGAGCAGCTGTTGAGCTGACCTCGCTCCACACGCAAGCAGGTGG